>NW_027675648.1:140000-150000 GCF_965601325.2 Salmo salar | reverse complement strand
GTGTGTGTGTGTGTGTGTTGTCGGTGTGTGTGTGTGTGTTGTCGGTGTGTGTGTGTGTATGTGTTGTCGGTGTGTGTGTGTGTGTGTTGTCGGTGTGTGTGTGTGTGTGTTGTCGGTGTGTGTGTGTGTGTGTTGTCGGTATGTGTGTGTGTGTTGCTGGTGTTTGTGTGTGTGTGTGTTGTCGGTGTGTGTGTGTTGTCGGTGTGTGTGTGTGTGTGTGTGTGTGTGTGTGTTGTCGGTGTGTGTGTGTGTGTTGTCGGTGTGTGTGTGTGTGTGTTGTCGGTGTGTGTGTGTGTGTTGTCGGTGTGTGTGTGTGTGTTGTCGGTGTGTTTGTGTGTGTGTGTGGTCGGTGTGTGTGTGTGTGTGTTGTCGGTGTGTGTGTGTTGTGTGTGTGTGTGTTGTCGGTGTGTGTGTTTGTTGTCGGTGTGTGTGTGTGTGTGTGTGTGTGTTGTCGGTGTGTGTGTGTGTGTGTGTGTGTTGTCGGTGTGTGTGTGTGTGTGTTTGTGTTGTCGGTGTGTGTGTGTGTGTGTGTGTGTGTTTTGTGTGTGTGTGTTGTCGGTGTGTGTGTGTGTTGTCGGTGTGTGTGTGTGTGTTTTGTCGGTGTGTGTGTGTGTGTGTTGTCGGTGTGTGTGTGTGTTGTCGGTGTGTGTGTGTGTGTGTTGTCGGTGTGTGTGTGTGTGTTGTCGGTGTGTGTGTGTGTGTTGTCGGTGTGTTTGTGTGTGTGTGTGGTCGGTGTGTGTGTGTGTGTGTTGTCGGTGTGTGTGTGTTGTGTGTGTGTGTGTTGTCGGTGTGTGTGTTTGTTGTCGGTGTGTGTGTGTGTGTGTGTGTGTTGTCGGTGTGTGTGTGTGTGTGTGTGTTGTCGGTGTGTGTGTGTGTGTGTGTTTGTGTTGTCGGTGTGTGTGTGTGTGTGTGTGTGTGTTGTGTGTGTGTGTGTTGTCGGTGTGTGTGTGTGTGTTGTCGGTGTGTGTGTGTGTGTTGTCGGTGTGTGTGTGTGTGTGTGTTGTCGGTGTGTGTGTGTGTGTTGTCGGTGTGTGTGTGTGTGTTGTCGGTGTGTGTGTGTGTTGTCGGTGTGTGTGTGTGTGTGTGTGTTGTCGGTGTGTGTGTGTGTGTGTGTGTTGTCGGTGTGTGTGTGGGTGTGTGTGTGTTGTGTGTGTGTGTGTTGTCGGTGTGTGTGTGTGTGTGTTGTCGGTGTGTGTGTGTGTGTTGTCGGTGTGTGTGTGTGTGTTGTCGGTGTGTGTGTGTGTGTGTGTGTGTTGTCGGTGTGTGTGTTGTCGGTGTGTGTGTGTGTGTGTTGTGGGTGTGTTGTCGGTGTGTGTGTGTGTGTGTGTTGTCGGTGTGTGCGTGTGTGTTTTGTCGGTGTGTGTGTGTTGTGTGTGTGTGTGTTGTCGGTGTGTGTGTGTGTTGTCGGTGTGTGTGTGTGTGTGTGTGTGTGTTGTCGGTGTGTGTGTGTGTGTTGTCGGTGTGTGTGTGTGTGTGTTGTCGGTGTGTGTGTGTGTGTTGTCGGTGTGTGTGTGTGTGTTGTCGGTGTGTTTGTGTGTGTGTGTGGTCGGTGTGTGTGTGTTGTGTTGTCGGTGTGTGTGTGTTGTGTGTGTGTGTGTTGTCGGTGTGTGTGTTTGTTGTCGGTGTGTGTGTGTGTGTGTGTGTGTGTGTTGTCGGTGTGTGTGTGTGTGTGTGTGTCGGTGTGTGTGTGTGTGTGTGTTTGTGTTGTCGGTGTGTGTGTGTGTGTGTGTGTTGTGTGTGTGTGTGTTGTCGGTGTGTGTGTGTGTGTTGTCGGTGTGTGTGTGTGTGTTGTCGGTGTGTGTGTGTGTGTGTGTGTTGTCGGTGTGTGTGTGTGTGTTGTCGGTGTGTGTGTGTGTGTTGTCGGTGTGTGTGTGTGTTGTCGGTGTGTGTGTGTGTGTGTGTGTGTTGTCGGTGTGTGTGTGTGTGTGTGTGTTGTCGGTGTGTGTGTGGGTGTGTGTGTGTTGTGTGTGTGTGTGTTGTCGGTGTGTGTGTGTGTGTGTTGTCGGTGTGTGTGTGTGTGTTGTCGGTGTGTGTGTGTGTGTTGTCGGTGTGTGTGTGTGTGTGTTGTCGGTGTGTGTGTGTTGTCGGTGTGTGTGTGTGTGTGTTGTGGGTGTGTTGTCGGTGTGTGTGTGTGTGTGTGTTGTCGGTGTGTGCGTGTGTGTTTTGTCAGTGTGTGTGTGTTGTGTGTGTGTGTGTTGTCGGTGTGTGTGTGTGTTGTCGGTGTGTGTGTGTGTGTGTGTGTGTGTGTTGTCGGTGTGTGTGTGTGTGTTGTCGGTGTGTGTGTGTGTTGTCGGTGTGTGTGTGTGTGTGTGTTGTCGGTGTGTGTGTGTGTGTTGTCGGTGTGTGTGTGTTGTCGGTGTGTGTGTGTGTGTGTGTGTGTTGTCGGTGTGTGTGTGTGTGTTGTCGGTGTGTGTGTGTGTGTGTTGTTGGTGTGTGTGTGTGTGTTGTCGGTGTGTTTGTGTGTGTGTGTTGTCGCTGTGTGTGTGTGTTGTCGGTGTGTGTGTGTGTGTTGTCGGTGTGTGTGTGTGTGTGTGTGTGTGTGTGTTGTCGGTGTGTGTGTGTGTTGTCGGTGTGTGTGTATGTGTTGTCGGTGTGTGTGTGTGTGTTGTCGGTGTGTGTGTGTGTGTGTTGTCGGTGTGTGTGTGTGTGTGTTGTCGGTATGTGTGTGTGTGTTGCTGGTGTTTGTGTGTGTGTGTGTTGTCGGTGTGTGTGTGTTGTCGGTGTGTGTGTGTGTGTGTGTGTGTGTGTGTGTGTGTGTTGTCGGTGTGTGTGTGTGTGTTGTCGGTGTGTGTGTGTGTGTGTTGTCGGTGTGTGTGTGTGTGTTGTCGGTGTGTGTGTGTGTGTTGTCGGTGTGTTTGTGTGTGTGTGTGGTCGGTGTGTGTGTGTGTGTGTTGTCGGTGTGTGTGTGTTGTGTGTGTGTGTGTTGTCGGTGTGTGTGTTTGTTGTCGGTGTGTGTGTGTGTGTGTGTGTGTGTGTGTTGTCGGTGTGTGTGTGTGTGTGTGTGTTGTCGGTGTGTGTGTGTGTGTGTGTTTGTGTTGTCGGTGTGTGTGTGTGTGTGTGTGTGTGTGTTGTGTGTGTGTGTGTTGTCGGTGTGTGTGTGTGTGTTGTCGGTGTGTGTGTGTGTGTTGTCGGTGTGTGTGTGTGTGTGTGTTGTCGGTGTGTGTGTGTGTGTTGTCGGTGTGTGTGTGTGTGTTGTCGGTGTGTGTGTGTGTTGTCGGTGTGTGTGTGTGTGTGTGTGTTGTCGGTGTGTGTGTGTGTGTGTGTGTTGTCGGTGTGTGTGTGGGTGTGTGTGTGTTGTGTGTGTGTGTGTTGTCGGTGTGTGTGTGTGTGTGTTGTCGGTGTGTGTGTGTGTGTTGTCGGTGTGTGTGTGTGTGTTGTCGGTGTGTGTGTGTGTGTGTGTGTTGTCGGTGTGTGTGTGTTGTCGGTGTGTGTGTGTGTGTGTTGTGGGTGTGTTGTCGGTGTGTGTGTGTGTGTGTGTTGTCGGTGTGTGCGTGTGTGTTTTGTCAGTGTGTGTGTGTTGTGTGTGTGTGTGTTGTCGGTGTGTGTGTGTGTTGTCGGTGTGTGTGTGTGTGTGTGTGTGTGTTGTCGGTGTGTGTGTGTGTGTTGTCGGTGTGTGTGTGTGTGTGTGTTGTCGGTGTGTGTGTGTGTGTGTGTTGTCGGTGTGTGTGTGTGTGTTGTCGGTGTGTGTGTGTGTGTTGTCGGTGTGTGTGTGTGTGTGTGTGTGTTGTCGGTGTGTGTGTGTGTGTTGTCGGTGTGTGTGTGTGTGTGTTGTTGGTGTGTGTGTGTGTGTTGTCGGTGTGTTTGTGTGTGTGTGTTGTCGCTGTGTGTGTGTGTTGTCGGTGTGTGTGTGTGTGTTGTCGGTGTGTGTGTGTGTGTGTGTGTGTGTGTGTGTGTTGTCGGTGTGTGTGTGTGTTGTCGGTGTGTGTGTGTGTATGTGTTGTCGGTGTGTGTGTGTGTGTGTGTTGTCGGTGTGTGTGTGTGTGTGTTGTCGGTGTGTGTGTGTGTGTGTTGTCGGTATGTGTGTGTGTGTTGCTGGTGTTTGTGTGTGTGTGTGTTGTCGGTGTGTGTGTGTTGTCGGTGTGTGTGTGTGTGTGTGTGTGTGTGTGTGTGTGTGTGTGTTGTCGGTGTGTGTGTGTGTGTTGTCGGTGTGTGTGTGTGTGTGTTGTCGGTGTGTGTGTGTGTGTTGTCGGTGTGTGTGTGTGTGTTGTCGGTGTGTTTGTGTGTGTGTGTGGTCGGTGTGTGTGTGTGTGTGTTGTCGGTGTGTGTGTGTTGTGTGTGTGTGTGTTGTCGGTGTGTGTGTTTGTTGTCGGTGTGTGTGTGTGTGTGTGTGTGTTGTCGGTGTGTGTGTGTGTGTGTGTTGTCGGTGTGTGTGTGTGTGTGTTTGTGTTGTCGGTGTGTGTGTGTGTGTGTGTGTGTGTTGTGTGTGTGTGTGTTGTCGGTGTGTGTGTGTGTTGTCGGTGTGTGTGTGTGTGTTTTGTCGGTGTGTGTGTGTGTGTGTTGTCGGTGTGTGTGTGTGTTGTCGGTGTGTGTGTGTGTGTGTGTGTGTTGTCGGTGTGTGTGTGTGTGTTGTCGGTGTGTGTGTGTGTGTTGTCGGTGTGTGTGTGTGTTGTCGGTGTGTATGTGTGTGTGTTGTCAGTGTGTGTGTGTGTGTGTTGTCGGTGTGTGTGTGTTTATGTGTTGTCGGTGTGTGTGTGTGTGTGTTGTCGGTGTGTGTGTGTGTGTTGTCGGTGTGTGTGTGTGTGTGTTGTCGGTGTGTGTGTGTGTGTGTTGTCGGTGTGTGTGTGTGTGTTGTCGGTGTGTGTGTGTTGTCGGTGTGTGTGTGTTGTCGGTGTGTGTGTGTGTTGTCAGTGTGTTGTCGGTGTGTGTGTGTGTGTTGTTGGTGTGTGTTGTCGGTGTGTGTGTGTGTGTTGTGTGTGTGTGTGTTTTCGGTGTGTGTGTGTGTTGTCGGTGTGTGTGTGTGTGTGTTGTCGGTGTGTGTGTGTGTGTTGTCGGTGTGTGTGTGTGTGTGTTGTCGGTGTGTGTGTGTGTGTGTTGTCGGTGTGTGTGTGTGTGTGTGTTGTCGGTGTGTGTGTGTGTGTGTGTGTGTTGTCGGTGTGTGTGTGTGTGTGTTGTGTGTGTGTGTGTTGTCGGTGTGTGTGTTTGTGTGTTGTCGGTGTGTGTGTGTGTGTGTGTGTTGTCGGTGTGTGTGTGTTGTCGGTGTGTGTGTGTGTGTGTGTTGTCAGTGTGTGTGTGTGTGTGTGTTGTCGGTGTGTGTGTGTGTGTTGTCGGTGTGTGTGTGTGTGTTGTCGGTGTTGTGTGTGTGTGTGTTGTCGGTGTGTGTGTGTGTTGTCGGTGTGTGTGTGTGTGTGTGTGTGTGTTGTCGGTGTGTGTGTGTTGTCGGTGTGTGTGTGTGTTTTTTGTCGGTGTGTGTGTGTGTGTGTTGTCGGTGTGTGTGTGTTGTCAGTGTGTGTGTGTGTGTGTGTTGTCGGTGTGTGTGTGTGTGTTGTGTGTGTGTGTGTTGTCGGTGTGTGTGTTTGTTGTCGGTGTGTGTGTGTGTGTGTGTGTGTGTGTTGTCGGTGTGTGTGTGTGTGTGTGTGTTGTCGGTGTGTGTGTGTGTGTGTGTTTGTGTTGTCGGTGTGTGTGTGTGTGTGTGTGTGTGTTGTGTGTGTGTGTGTTGTCGGTGTGTGTGTGTGTGTTGTCGGTGTGTGTGTGTGTGTTGTCGGTGTGTGTGTGTGTGTGTGTTGTCGGTGTGTGTGTGTGTGTTGTCGGTGTGTGTGTGTGTGTTGTCGGTGTGTGTGTGTGTTGTCGGTGTGTGTGTGTGTGTGTGTGTTGTCGGTGTGTGTGTGTGTGTGTGTGTTGTCGGTGTGTGTGTGGGTGTGTGTGTGTTGTGTGTGTGTGTGTTGTCGGTGTGTGTGTGTGTGTGTTGTCGGTGTGTGTGTGTGTGTTGTCGGTGTGTGTGTGTGTGTTGTCGGTGTGTGTGTGTGTGTGTTGTCGGTGTGTGTGTGTTGTCGGTGTGTGTGTGTGTGTGTTGTGGGTGTGTTGTCGGTGTGTGTGTGTGTGTGTGTTGTCGGTGTGTGCGTGTGTGTTTTGTCAGTGTGTGTGTGTTGTGTGTGTGTGTGTTGTCGGTGTGTGTGTGTGTTGTCGGTGTGTGTGTGTGTGTGTGTGTGTGTTGTCGGTGTGTGTGTGTGTGTTGTCGGTGTGTGTGTGTGTTGTCGGTGTGTGTGTGTGTGTGTGTTGTCGGTGTGTGTGTGTGTGTTGTCGGTGTGTGTGTGTTGTCGGTGTGTGTGTGTGTGTGTGTGTGTTGTCGGTGTGTGTGTGTGTGTTGTCGGTGTGTGTGTGTGTGTGTTGTTGGTGTGTGTGTGTGTGTTGTCGGTGTGTTTGTGTGTGTGTGTTGTCGCTGTGTGTGTGTGTTGTCGGTGTGTGTGTGTGTGTTGTCGGTGTGTGTGTGTGTGTGTGTGTGTGTGTGTTGTCGGTGTGTGTGTGTGTTGTCGGTGTGTGTGTGTGTATGTGTTGTCGGTGTGTGTGTGTGTGTTGTCGGTGTGTGTGTGTGTGTGTTGTCGGTGTGTGTGTGTGTGTGTTGTCGGTATGTGTGTGTGTGTTGCTGGTGTTTGTGTGTGTGTGTGTTGTCGGTGTGTGTGTGTTGTCGGTGTGTGTGTGTGTGTGTGTGTGTGTGTGTGTGTGTGTTGTCGGTGTGTGTGTGTGTGTTGTCGGTGTGTGTGTGTGTGTGTTGTCGGTGTGTGTGTGTGTGTTGTCGGTGTGTGTGTGTGTGTTGTCGGTGTGTTTGTGTGTGTGTGTGGTCGGTGTGTGTGTGTGTGTGTGTTGTCGGTGTGTGTGTGTTGTGTGTGTGTGTGTTGTCGGTGTGTGTGTTTGTTGTCGGTGTGTGTGTGTGTGTGTGTGTGTGTGTGTTGTCGGTGTGTGTGTGTGTGTGTGTGTTGTCGGTGTGTGTGTGTGTGTGTGTTTGTGTTGTCGGTGTGTGTGTGTGTGTGTGTGTGTGTTGTGTGTGTGTGTGTTGTCGGTGTGTGTGTGTGTGTTGTCGGTGTGTGTGTGTGTGTTGTCGGTGTGTGTGTGTGTGTGTGTTGTCGGTGTGTGTGTGTGTGTGTTGTCGGTGTGTGTGTGTGTGTTGTCGGTGTGTGTGTGTGTTGTCGGTGTGTGTGTGTGTGTGTGTGTTGTCGGTGTGTGTGTGTGTGTGTGTGTTGTCGGTGTGTGTGTGGGTGTGTGTGTGTTGTGTGTGTGTGTGTTGTCGGTGTGTGTGTGTGTGTGTTGTCGGTGTGTGTGTGTGTGTTGTCGGTGTGTGTGTGTGTGTTGTCGGTGTGTGTGTGTGTGTGTGTGTTGTCGGTGTGTGTGTGTTGTCGGTGTGTGTGTGTGTGTGTTGTGGGTGTGTTGTCGGTGTGTGTGTGTGTGTGTGTTGTCGGTGTGTGCGTGTGTGTTTTGTCAGTGTGTGTGTGTTGTGTGTGTGTGTGTTGTCGGTGTGTGTGTGTGTTGTCGGTGTGTGTGTGTGTGTGTGTGTGTGTTGTCGGTGTGTGTGTGTGTGTTGTCGGTGTGTGTGTGTGTGTGTGTTGTCGGTGTGTGTGTGTGTGTGTGTTGTCGGTGTGTGTGTGTGTGTTGTCGGTGTGTGTGTGTGTGTTGTCGGTGTGTGTGTGTGTGTGTGTGTGTTGTCGGTGTGTGTGTGTGTGTTGTCGGTGTGTGTGTGTGTGTGTTGTTGGTGTGTGTGTGTGTGTTGTCGGTGTGTTTGTGTGTGTGTGTTGTCGCTGTGTGTGTGTGTTGTCGGTGTGTGTGTGTGTGTTGTCGGTGTGTGTGTGTGTGTGTGTGTGTGTGTTGTCGGTGTGTGTGTGTGTTGTCGGTGTGTGTGTGTGTATGTGTTGTCGGTGTGTGTGTGTGTGTGTGTTGTCGGTGTGTGTGTGTGTGTGTTGTCGGTGTGTGTGTGTGTGTGTTGTCGGTATGTGTGTGTGTGTTGCTGGTGTTTGTGTGTGTGTGTGTTGTCGGTGTGTGTGTGTTGTCGGTGTGTGTGTGTGTGTGTGTGTGTGTGTGTGTGTGTGTGTGTTGTCGGTGTGTGTGTGTGTGTTGTCGGTGTGTGTGTGTGTGTGTTGTCGGTGTGTGTGTGTGTGTTGTCGGTGTGTGTGTGTGTGTTGTCGGTGTGTTTGTGTGTGTGTGTGGTCGGTGTGTGTGTGTGTGTGTTGTCGGTGTGTGTGTGTTGTGTGTGTGTGTGTTGTCGGTGTGTGTGTTTGTTGTCGGTGTGTGTGTGTGTGTGTGCGTGTTGTCGGTGTGTGTGTGTGTGTGTGTGTTGTCGGTGTGTGTGTGTGTGTGTTTGTGTTGTCGGTGTGTGTGTGTGTGTGTGTGTGTGTTGTGTGTGTGTGTGTTGTCGGTGTGTGTGTGTGTTGTCGGTGTGTGTGTGTGTGTTTTGTCGGTGTGTGTGTGTGTGTGTTGTCGGTGTGTGTGTGTGTTGTCGGTGTGTGTGTGTGTGTGTGTGTGTTGTCGGTGTGTGTGTGTGTGTTGTCGGTGTGTGTGTGTGTGTTGTCGGTGTGTGTGTGTGTTGTCGGTGTGTATGTGTGTGTGTTGTCAGTGTGTGTGTGTGTGTGTTGTCGGTGTGTGTGTGTTTATGTGTTGTCGGTGTGTGTGTGTGTGTGTTGTCGGTGTGTGTGTGTGTGTTGTCGGTGTGTGTGTGTGTGTGTTGTCGGTGTGTGTGTGTGTGTGTTGTCGGTGTGTGTGTGTGTGTTGTCGGTGTGTGTGTGTTGTCGGTGTGTGTGTGTTGTCGGTGTGTGTGTGTGTTGTCAGTGTGTTGTCGGTGTGTGTGTGTGTGTTGTTGGTGTGTGTTGTCGGTGTGTGTGTGTGTGTTGTGTGTGTGTGTGTTTTCGGTGTGTGTGTGTGTTGTCGGTGTGTGTGTGTGTGTGTTGTCGGTGTGTGTGTGTGTGTTGTCGGTGTGTGTGTGTGTGTGTTGTCGGTGTGTGTGTGTGTGTGTTGTCGGTGTGTGTGTGTGTGTGTGTTGTCGGTGTGTGTGTGTGTGTGTGTGTGTTGTCGGTGTGTGTGTGTGTGTGTTGTGTGTGTGTGTGTTGTCGGTGTGTGTGTTTGTGTGTTGTCAGTGTGTGTGTGTGTGTGTGTGTTGTCGGTGTGTGTGTGTTGTCGGTGTGTGTGTGTGTGTTGTCAGTGTGTGTGTGTGTGTGTGTTGTCGGTGTGTGTGTGTGTGTTGTCGGTGTGTGTGTGTGTGTTGTCGGTGTTGTGTGTGTGTGTGTTGTCGGTGTGTGTGTGTGTTGTCGGTGTGTGTGTGTGTGTGTGTGTGTGTTGTCGGTGTGTGTGTGTTGTCGGTGTGTGTGTGTGTTTTTTGTCGGTGTGTGTGTGTGTGTGTTGTCGGTGTGTGTGTGTTGTCAGTGTGTGTGTGTGTGTGTGTTGTCGGTGTGTGTGTGTGTGTTGCTGGTGTTTGTGTGTGTGTGTGTTGTCGGTGTGTGTGTGTGTGTGTGTGTGTGTGTTGTCGGTGTGTGCGTGTGTGTTTTGTCGGTGTGTGTGTGTGTGTTGTGTGTGTGTGTGTTGTCGGTGTGTGTGTGTGTTGTCGGTGTGTGTGTGTGTGTTGTCGGTGTGTGTGTGTGTGTGTGTGTGTGTGTGTGTGTGTTGTCGGTGTGTGTGTGTGTGTGTTGTCGGTGTGTGTGTGTGTGTTGTCGGTGTGTGTGTGTGTTGTCGGTGTGTATGTGTGTGTGTTGTCAGTGTGTGTGTGTGTGTGTTGTCGGTGTGTGTGTGTTTATGTGTTGTCGGTGTGTGTGTGTGTGTTGTCGGTGTGTGTGTGTGTTGTCGGTGTGTGTGTGTGTGTGTGTTGTCGGTTTGTGTGTGTGTGTGTGTGTTGTCGGTGTGTGTGTGTGTTGTCGGTGTGTGTGTGTGTGTTGTCGGTGTGTGTGTGTGTTGTCGGTGTGTGTGTGTGTGAGTGTTGTGGGTGTGTTGTCGGTGTGTGTGTGGGTGTGTTGTCCGTGTGTGCATGTGTGTTTTGTCGGTGTGTGTGTGTGTGTGTTGTCGGTGTGTGTGTGTGTGTTGTGTGTGT
>NW_027675648.1:42500-137500 GCF_965601325.2 Salmo salar | reverse complement strand
GTTGTGTGTGTGTGTGTTGTCGGTGTGTGTGTGTGTTGTCGGTGTGTGTGTGTGTGTTTTGTCGGTGTGTGTGTGTGTGTGTTGTCGGTGTGTGTGTGTGTTGTCGGTGTGTGTGTGTGTGTGTGTGTGTTGTCGGTGTGTGTGTGTGTGTTGTCGGTGTGTGTGTCTGTGTTGTCGGTGTGTGTGTGTGTTGTCGGTGTGTATGTGTGTGTGTTGTCAGTGTGTGTGTGTGTGTGTTGTCGGTGTGTGTGTGTTTATGTGTTGTCGGTGTGTGTGTGTGTGTGTTGTCGGTGTGTGTGTGTGTGTTGTCGGTGTGTGTGTGTGTGTGTTGTCGGTGTGTGTGTGTGTGTGTTGTCGGTGTGTGTGTGTGTGTTGTCGGTGTGTGTGTGTTGTCGGTGTGTGTGTGTTGTCGGTGTGTGTGTGTGTTGTCAGTGTGTTGTCGGTGTGTGTGTGTGTGTTGTTGGTGTGTGTTGTCGGTGTGTGTGTGTGTGTGTTGTGTGTGTGTGTGTTTTCGGTGTGTGTGTGTGTTGTCGGTGTGTGTGTGTGTGTGTTGTCGGTGTGTGTGTGTGTGTTGTCGGTGTGTGTGTGTGTGTGTTGTCGGTGTGTGTGTGTGTGTGTGTTGTCGGTGTGTGTGTGTGTGTGTGTTGTCGGTGTGTGTGTGTGTGTGTGTGTGTTGTCGGTGTGTGTGTGTGTGTTGTGTGTGTGTGTGTTGTCGGTGTGTGTGTTTGTGTGTTGTCGGTGTGTGTGTGTGTGTGTGTGTTGTCGGTGTGTGTGTGTTGTCGGTGTGTGTGTGTGTGTGTGTTGTCAGTGTGTGTGTGTGTGTGTGTTGTCGGTGTGTGTGTGTGTGTTGTCGGTGTGTGTGTGTGTTGTCGGTGTTGTGTGTGTGTGTGTTGTCGGTGTGTGTGTGTGTTGTCGGTGTGTGTGTGTGTGTGTGTGTGTGTGTTGTCGGTGTGTGTGTGTTGTCGGTGTGTGTGTGTGTGTGTTGTCGGTGTGTGTGTGTGTGTGTTGTCGGTGTGTGTGTGTTGTCAGTGTGTGTGTGTGTGTGTGTTGTCGGTGTGTGTGTGTGTGTTGCTGGTGTTTGTGTGTGTGTGTGTTGTCGGTGTGTGTGTGTGTGTGTGTGTGTGTGTTGTCGGTGTGTGCGTGTGTGTTTTGTCGGTGTGTGTGTGTGTGTTGTGTGTGTGTGTGTTGTCGGTGTGTGTGTGTGTTGTCGGTGTGTGTGTGTTTATGTGTTGTCGGTGTGTGTGTGTGTGTTGTCGGTGTGTGTGTGTGTTGTCGGTGTGTGTGTGTGTGTGTGTTGTCGGTTTGTGTGTGTGTGTGTGTGTTGTCGGTGTGTGTGTGTGTTGTCGGTGTGTGTGTGTGTGTTGTCGGTGTGTGTGTGTGTTGTCGGTGTGTGTGTGTGTGAGTGTTGTGGGTGTGTTGTCGGTGTGTGTGTGGGTGTGTTGTCCGTGTGTGCGTGTGTGTTTTGTCGGTGTGTGTGTGTGTGTGTTGTCGGTGTGTGTGTGTGTGTTGTGTGTGTGTGTGTTGTCGGTGTGTGTGTGTGAGTGTGTGTGTTGTCGGTGTGTGTGTGTGTGTGTTGTCGGTGTGTGTGTGTGTGTGTGTTGTCGGTGTGTGTGTGTGTGTTGTCGGTGTGTGTGTGTGTGTGTTGTCGGTGTGTATGTGTGTGTGTTGTCAGTGTGTGTGTGTGTGTGTTGTCGGTGTGTGTGTGTTTATGTGTTGTCGGTGTGTGTGTGTGTGTGTTGTCGGTGTGTGTGTGTTTATGTGTTGTCGGTGTGTGTGTGTGTGTGTGTTGTCGGTGTGTGTGTGTGTTGTCGGTGTGTGTGTGTGTGTGTTGTCGGTTTGTGTGTGTGTGTGTGTGTTGTCGGTGTGTGTGTGTGTTGTCGGTGTGTGTGTGTGTTGTCGGTGTGTGTGTGTGTTGTCGGTGTGTGTGTGTGTGAGTGTTGTGGGTGTGTTGTCGGTGTGTGTGTGGGTGTGTTGTCGGTGTGTGCGTGTGTGTTTTGTCGGTGTGTGTGTGTGTGTGTTGTCGGTGTGTGTGTGTGTGTTGTGTGTGTGTGTTGTCGGTGTGTGTGTGTGAGTGTGTGTGTTGTCGGTGTGTGTGTGTGAGTGTGTGTGTTGTCGGTGTGTGTGTGTGTGTGTGTTGTCGGTGTGTGTGTGTGTGTGTGTTGTCGGTGTGTGTGTGTGTGTTGTCGGTGTGTGTGTGTGTGTGTGTTGTCGGTGTGTATGTGTGTGTGTTGTCAGTGTGTGTGTGTGTGTGTTGTCGGTGTGTGTGTGTTTATGTGTTGTCGGTGTGTGTGTGTGTGTGTTGTCGGTGTGTATGTGTGTTGTCGGTGTGCGTGTGTGTGTTGTTGGTGTGTGTGTGTGTGTGTGTTGTCGGTGTGTGTGTGTGTGTGTTGTCGGTGTGTGTGTGTGTGTGTGTGTTGTCGGTGTGTGTGTGTGTGTGTGTTGTCGGTGTGTGTGTGGGTGTGTGTGTGTTGTGTGTGTGTGTTGTCGGTGTGTGTGTGTGTGTGTTGTCGGTGTGTGTGTGTGTTGTCGGTGTGCGTGTGTGTGTTGTCGGTGTGTGTGTGTGTGTTGTCGGTGTGTGTGTGTTATCGGTGTGTGTGTGTGTGTGTGTTGTCGGTGTGTGTGTGTGTGTGTGTGTGTTGTCGGTGTGTGTGTGTGTGTGTTGTCGGTGTGTGTGTGTGTGTGTGTTGTCGGTGTGTGTGTGTTGTCGGTGTGTGTGTGTGTGTATTGTGGGTGTGTTGTCGGTGTGTGTGTGTGTGTTTGTGTTGTCGGTGTGTGCGTGTGTGTTTTGTCGGTGTGTGTGTTGTGTGTGTGTGTGTTGTCGGTGTGTGTGTGTGTTGTTGGTGTGTGTGTGTGTGTGTGTGTGTGTGTGTGTGTGTTGTCGGTGTGTGTGTGTGTGTGTGTGTTTTGTCGGTGTGTGTGTGTGTTGTCGGTGTGTGTGTGTGTGTTGTCGGTGTGTGTGTGTGTGTGTGTGTGTGTGTGTGTGTGTGTTGTCGGTGTGTGTGTGTGTGTTGTCGGTGTGTGTGTGTGTGTTGTCGGTGTGTGTGTGTGTGTGTGTGTGTGTGTGTGTGTGTTGTCGGTGTGTGTGTGTTGTCGGTGTGTGTGTGTGTATGTGTTGTCGGTGTGTGTGTGTGTGTGTTGTCGGTGTGTGTGTGTGTGTGTTGTCGGTGTGTGTGTGTGTGTGTTGTCGGTATGTGTGTGTGTGTTGCTGGTGTTTGTGTGTGTGTGTGTTGTCGGTGTGTGTGTGTTGTCGGTGTGTGTGTGTGTGTGTGTGTGTGTGTGTGTGTTGTCGGTGTGTGTGTGTGTGTTGTCGGTGTGTGTGTGTGTGTGTTGTCGGTGTGTGTGTGTGTGTTGTCGGTGTGTGTGTGTGTGTTGTCGGTGTGTTTGTGTGTGTGTGTGGTCGGTGTGTGTGTGTGTGTGTTGTCGGTGTGTGTGTGTTGTGTGTGTGTGTGTTGTCGGTGTGTGTGTTTGTTGTCGGTGTGTGTGTGTGTGTGTGTGTGTGTTGTCGGTGTGTGTGTGTGTGTGTGTGTGTGTTGTCGGTGTGTGTGTGTGTGTGTGTTTGTGTTGTCGGTGTGTGTGTGTGTGTGTTGTGTGTGTGTGTGTTGTCGGTGTGTGTGTGTGTTGTCGGTGTGTGTGTGTGTGTGTTGTCGGTGTGTGTGTGTGTGTGTTGTCGGTGTGTGTGTGTGTTGTCGGTGTGTGTGTGTGTGTTGTCGGTGTGTGTGTGTGTGTTGTCGGTGTGTGTGTGTGTGTTGTCGGTGTGTATGTGTTTGTTGTCAGTGTGTGTGTGTGTGTTGTCGGTGTGTGTGTGTTTATGTGTTGTCGGTGTGTGTGTGTGTGTGTTGTCGGTGTGTGTGTGTGTGTTGTCGGTGTGTGTGTGTGTGTGTTGTCGGTGTGTGTGTGTGTGTGTTGTCGGTGTGTGTGTGTGTGTGCGTGTTGTCGGTGTGTGTGTGTTGTCGGTGTGTGTTTGTTGTCGGTGTGTGTGTGTGTTGTCGGTGTGTTGTCGGTGTGTGTGTGTGTGTTGTTGGTGTGTGTTGTCGGTGTGTGTGTGTGTGTTGTGTGTGTGTGTGTTTTCGGTGTGTGTGTGTGTTGTCGGTGTGTGTGTGTGTGTGTTGTCGGTGTGTGTGTGTGTGTTGTCGGTGTGTGTGTGTGTGTGTTGTCGGTGTGTGTGTGTGTGTGTGTGTGTTGTCGGTGTGTGTGTGTGTGTTGTCGGTGTGTGTGTGTGTGTGTGTTGTCGGTGTGTGTGTTTGTGTGTTGTCGGTGTGTGTGTGTGTGTGTGTGTTGTCGGTGTGTGTGTGTTGTCGGTGTGTGTGTGTGTGTTGTCAGTGTGTGTGTGTGTGTGTGTGTGTTGTCGGTGTGTGTGTGTGTGTTGTCGGTGTGTGTGTGTGTGTTGTCGGTGTTGTGTGTGTGTGTGTGTGTGTGTGTGTGTGTGTGTTGTCGGTGTGTGTGTGTGTGTGTTGTCGGTGTGTGTGTGTGTGTGTTGTCGGTGTGTGTGTGTGTGTGTGTTGTCGGTGTGTGTGTGTGTGTTGTCGGTGTGTTTGTGTGTGTGTGGTCGGTGTGTGTGTGTGTGTGTTGTCGGTGTGTGTGTGTTGTGTGTGTGTGTGTTGTCGGTGTGTGTGTTTGTTGTCGGTGTGTGTGTGTGTGTGTGTGTGTGTTGTCGGTGTGTGTGTGTGTGTGTGTGTGTGTTGTCGGTGTGTGTGTGTGTGTGTGTTTGTGTTGTCGGTGTGTGTGTGTGTGTGTTGTGTGTGTGTGTGTTGTCGGTGTGTGTGTGTGTTGTCGGTGTGTGTGTGTGTGTGTTGTCGGTGTGTGTGTGTGTGTGTTGTCGGTGTGTGTGTGTTTATGTGTTGTCGGTGTGTGTGTGTGTGTGTTGTCGGTGTGTGTGTGTGTGTTGTCGGTGTGTGTGTGTGTGTGTTGTCGGTGTGTGTGTGTGTGTGTTGTCGGTGTGTGTGTGTGTGTGCGTGTTGTCGGTGTGTGTGTGTTGTCGGTGTGTGTTTGTTGTCGGTGTGTGTGTGTGTTGTCGGTGTGTTGTCGGTGTGTGTGTGTGTGTTGTTGGTGTGTGTTGTCGGTGTGTGTGTGTGTGTTGTGTGTGTGTGTGTTTTCGGTGTGTGTGTGTGTTGTCGGTGTGTGTGTGTGTGTGTTGTCGGTGTGTGTGTGTGTGTTGTCGGTGTGTGTGTGTGTTGTCGGTGTGTGTGTGTGTGTGTGTTGTCGGTGTGTGTGTGTGTGTTGTCGGTGTGTGTGTGTGTGTGTGTTGTCGGTGTGTGTGTGTGTGTTGTGTGTGTGTGTGTTGTCGGTGTGTGTGTTTGTGTGTTGTCGGTGTGTGTGTGTGTGTGTGTGTTGTCGGTGTGTGTGTGTTGTCGGTGTGTGTGTGTGTGTTGTCAGTGTGTGTGTGTGTGTGTGTGTTGTCGGTGTGTGTGTGTGTGTTGTCGGTGTGTGTGTGTGTGTTGTCGGTGTTGTGTGTGTGTGTGTTGTCGATGTGTGTGTGTGTTGTCGGTGTGTGTGTGTGTGTGTGTGTGTTGTCGGTGTGTGTGTGTTGTCGGTGTGTGTGTGTGTGTGTTGTCGGTGTGTGTGTGTGTGTGTTGTCGGTGTGTGTGTGTTGTCAGTGTGTGTGTGTGTGTGTGTTGTCGGTGTGTGTGTGTGTTGCTGGTGTTTGTGTGTGTGTGTGTTGTCGGTGTGTGTGTGTGTGTGTGTGTGTGTTGTCGGTGTGTGCGTGTGTGTTTTGTCGGTGTGTGTGTGTGTGTTGTGTGTGTGTGTGTTGTCGGTGTGTGTGTGTGTTGTCGGTGTGTGTGTGTGTTGTCGGTGTGTGTGTGTGTGTGTGTGTGTGTGTTTGTGTGTGTTTTTTGTCGCTGTGTGTGTGTGTGTGTGTTGTCGGTGTGTGTGTGGGTGTGTGTGTGTTGTGTGTGTGTGTTGTCGGTGTGTGTGTGTGTTGTCGGTGTGTGTGTGTGTGTGTTGTCGGTGTGTATGTGTGTTGTCGGTGTGCGTGTGTGTGTTGTCGGTGTGTGTGTGTGTGTGTGTTGTCGGTGTGTGTGTGTGTGTGTTGTCGGTGTGTGTGTGTGTGTGTGTGTTGTCGGTGTGTGTGTGTGTGTGTGTTGTCGGTGTGTGTGTGGGTGTGTGTGTGTTGTGTGTGTGTGTTGTCGGTGTGTGTGTGTGTGTGTTGTCGGTGTGTGTGTGTGTGTTGTCGGTGTGTGTGTGTGTGTGTTGTCGGTGTGTGTGTGTGTGTGTGTGTGTTGTCGGTGTGTGTGTGTTATCGGTGTGTGTGTGTGTGTGTGTTGTCGGTGTGTGTGTGTGTGTGTGTGTGTTGTCGGTGTGTGTGTGTGTGTGTTGTCGGTGTGTGTGTGTGTGTGTGTTGTCGGTGTGTGTGTGTTGTCGGTGTGTGTGTGTGTGTATTGTGGGTGTGTTGTCGGTGTGTGTGTGTGTTTGTGTTGTCGGTGTGTGCGTGTGTGTTTTGTCGGTGTGTGTGTTGTGTGTGTGTGTGTTGTCGGTGTGTGTGTGTGTTGTTGGTGTGTGTGTGTGTGTGTGTGTGTTGTCGGTGTGTGTGTGTGTGTGTGTGTGTGTGTTTTGTCGGTGTGTGTGTGTGTTGTCGGTGTGTGTGTGTGTGTTGTCGGTGTGTGTGTGTGTGTGTGTGTGTGTTGTCGGTGTGTGTGTGTGTGTTGTCGGTGTGTGTGTGTGTGTGTTGTTGGTGTGTGTGTGTGTGTTGTCGGTGTGTTTGTGTGTGTGTGTTGTCGCTGTGTGTGTGTGTTGTCGGTGTGTGTGTGTGTGTTGTCGGTGTGTGTGTGTGTGTGTGTGTGTGTGTTGTCGGTGTGTGTGTGTTGTCGGTGTGTGTGTGTGTATGTGTTGTCGGTGTGTGTGTGTGTGTGTTGTCGGTGTGTGTGTGTGTGTTGTCGGTGTGTGTGTGTGTGTGTTGTCGGTATGTGTGTGTGTGTTGCTGGTGTTTGTGTGTGTGTGTGTTGTCGGTGTGTGTGTGTTGTCGGTGTGTGTGTGTGTGTGTGTGTGTGTGTGTGTGTGTTGTCGGTGTGTGTGTGTGTGTTGTCGGTGTGTGTGTGTGTGTGTTGTCGGTGTGTGTGTGTTGTCGGTGTGTTTGTGTGTGTTGTCGGTGTGTTTGTGTGTGTGTGTGGTCGGTGTGTGTGTGTGTGTGTTGTCGGTGTGTGTGTGTTGTGTGTGTGTGTGTTGTCGGTGTGTGTGTTTGTTGTCGGTGTGTGTGTGTGTGTGTGTGTGTGTTGTCGGTGTGTGTGTGTGTGTGTGTGTGTGTGTTGTCGGTGTGTGTGTGTGTGTGTGTTTGTGTTGTCGGTGTGTGTGTGTGTGTGTTGTGTGTGTGTGTGTTGTCGGTGTGTGTGTGTGTTGTCGGTGTGTGTGTGTGTGTGTTGTCGGTGTGTGTGTGTGTGTGTTGTCGGTGTGTGTGTGTGTTGTCGGTGTGTGTGTGTGTGTTGTCGGTGTGTGTGTGTGTGTTGTCGGTGTGTGTGTGTGTGTTGTCGGTGTGTATGTGTGTGTGTTGTCGGTGTGTGTGTGTGTGTTGTCGGTATGTGTGTGTGTGTTGCTGGTGTTTGTGTGTGTGTGTGTTGTCGGTGTGTGTGTGTGTGTTGTCGGTGTGTGTGTGTGTGTGTGTGTGTGTGTGTGTTGTCGGTGTGTGTGTGTGTGTTGTCGGTGTGTGTGTGTGTGTGTGTTGTCGGTGTGTGTGTGTGTGTGTTGTCGGTGTGTGTGTGTGTTGTCGGTGTGTTGTGTGTGTGTGTGTGTCGGTGTGTGTGGTGTGTGTTGTCGGTGTGTGTGTGTGTGTTGTGTGTGTGTGTGTTGTCGTGTGTGTGTGTGTGTTGTCGGTGTGTGTGTGTGTGTTGTCGGTGTGTTGTGTGTGTGTGTGGTCGGTGTGTGTGTGTGTGTGTTGTCGGTGTGTGTGTGTGTGTGTTGTGTGTGTGTGTGTTGTCGGTGTGTGTGTTGTCGGTGTGTGTGTGTGTGTGTGTTGTCGGTGTGTGTGTGTGTGTGTGTTGTCGGTGTGTGTGTGTGTGTGTTTGTGTTGTCGGTGTGTGTGTGTGTGTGTTGTGTGTGTGTGTGTTGTCGGTGTGTGTGTGTGTTGTCGGTGTGTGTGTGTGTGTGTTGTCGGTGTGTGTGTGTGTGTGTTGTCGGTGTGTGTGTGTGTGTGTGTGTGTGTGTGTGTGTGTGTGTGTGTGTGTCGGTGTGTGTGTGTGTGTTGTCGGTGTGTGTGAGTGTGTGTGTGTTGTCGATGTGTGTGTGTGTGTTGTCGGTGTGTGTGTGTGTGTGTTGTCGGGGTGTGTGTGTGTGTGTTGTCGGTGTGTGTGTGTGTGTTGTCGGTGTGTTTGTGTGTGTGTGTGGTCGGTGTGTGTGTGTGTGTGTTGTCGGTGTGTGTGTGTGTGTTGTGTGTGTGTGTGTTGTCGGTGTGTGTGTGTTGTTGTCGGTGTGTGTGTGTGTGTTCTCGGTGTGTTTGTGTGTGTGTGTGGTCGGTGTGTGTGTGTGTGTGTTGTCGGTGTGTGTGTGTGTGTGTTGTCGGTGTGTGTGTGTGTTGTCGGTTTGTGTGTGTGTGTGTTGTCGGTGTGTGTGTGTGTGTGTTGTCGGTTTGTGTGTGTGTGTGTGTGTTGTCGGTGTGTGTGTGTTGTCGGTGTGTGTGTTGTTGTCGGTGTGTGTGTGTTGTCGGTGTGTTTGGTGTGTGTGTGTGTGTGTTGGTGTGTGTTGTCGGTGTGTGTGTGTGTGTGTTGTGTGTGTGTGTGTTGTCGGTGTGTGTGTGTGTTGTCGGTGTGTGTGTGTGTGTGTTGTCGGTGTGTGTGTGTGTGTGTTGTGGTCGTGTGTGTGTGTGTGTGTTGTCGGTGTGTGTGTGTGTGTGTGTTGTCGGTGTGTGTGTGTGTGTTGTCGGTGTTTGTGTGTGTGTGTGTTGTCGGTGTGTGTGTGTGTGTTGTGGTGTGTGTGTGTGTGTGTGTGTGTGTTGTCGGTGTGTGTGTGTTGTCGGTGTGTGTTTGTTGTCGGGGTGTGTGTGTGTTGTCGGTGTGTGTGTGTTGTCGGTGTGTGTGTGTTGTCAGTGTGTGTGTGTGTGTGTGTTGTCGGTGTGTGTGTGTGTGTTGTGGGTGTGTGTGTGTGTGTTGTCGGTGTGTGTGTGTGTGTGTGTGGTGTCGTGTGTGTGTGTGTTGTCGGTGTGTGTGTGTGTGTGTTGTGTGTGTGTGTGTTGTCGGTGTGTGTGTGTGTGTGTGTGTGTGTGTGTGTTGTCGGTGTGTGTGTGTGTGTTGTCGGTGTGTGTGTGTGTGTGTGTTGTCGGTGTGTGTGTGTGTGTTGTGTGTGTGTGTGTTGTCGGTGTGTGTGTTTGTGTGTTGTCGGTGTGTGTGTGTGTGTGTGTGTTGTCGGTGTGTGTGTGTTGTCGGTGTGTGTGTGTGTGTTGTCAGTGTGTGTGTGTGTGTGTGTGTTGTCGGTGTGTGTGTGTGTGTTGTCGGTGTGTGTGTGTGTGTTGTCGGTGTTGTGTGTGTGTGTGTTGTCGGTGTGTGTGTGTGTTGTCGGTGTGTGTGTGTGTGTGTGTGTGTTGTCGGTGTGTGTGTGTTGTCGGTGTGTGTGTGTGTGTGTTGTCGGTGTGTGTGTGTGTGTGTTGTCGGTGTGTGTGTGTTGTCAGTGTGTGTGTGTGTGTGTGTTGTCGGTGTGTGTGTGTGTTGCTGGTGTTTGTGTGTGTGTGTGTTGTCGGTGTGTGTGTGTGTGTGTGTGTGTGTTGTCGGTGTGTGCGTGTGTGTTTTGTCGGTGTGTGTGTGTGTGTTGTGTGTGTGTGTGTTGTCGGTGTGTGTGTGTGTTGTCGGTGTGTGTGTGTGTGTGTGTGTGTGTGTTTGTGTGTGTTTTTTGTCGCTGTGTGTGTGTGTGTGTGTTGTCGGTGTGTGTGTGGGTGTGTGTGTGTTGTGTGTGTGTGTTGTCGGTGTGTGTGTGTGTTGTCGGTGTGTGTGTGTGTGTGTTGTCGGTGTGTATGTGTGTTGTCGGTGTGCGTGTGTGTGTTGTCGGTGTGTGTGTGTGTGTGTGTTGTCGGTGTGTGTGTGTGTGTGTTGTCGGTGTGTGTGTGTGTGTGTGTGTTGTCGGTGTGTGTGTGTGTGTGTGTTGTCGGTGTGTGTGTGGGTGTGTGTGTGTTGTGTGTGTGTGTTGTCGGTGTGTGTGTGTGTGTGTTGTCGGTGTGTGTGTGTGTGTTGTCGGTGTGTGTGTGTGTGTGTTGTCGGTGTGTGTGTGTGTGTGTGTGTGTTGTCGGTGTGTGTGTGTTATCGGTGTGTGTGTGTGTGTGTGTTGTCGGTGTGTGTGTGTGTGTGTGTGTGTTGTCGGTGTGTGTGTGTGTGTGTTGTCGGTGTGTGTGTGTGTGTGTGTTGTCGGTGTGTGTGTGTTGTCGGTGTGTGTGTGTGTGTATTGTGGGTGTGTTGTCGGTGTGTGTGTGTGTTTGTGTTGTCGGTGTGTGCGTGTGTGTTTTGTCGGTGTGTGTGTTGTGTGTGTGTGTGTTGTCGGTGTGTGTGTGTGTTGTTGGTGTGTGTGTGTGTGTGTGTGTGTTGTCGGTGTGTGTGTGTGTGTGTGTGTGTGTGTTTTGTCGGTGTGTGTGTGTGTTGTCGGTGTGTGTGTGTGTGTTGTCGGTGTGTGTGTGTGTGTGTGTGTGTGTTGTCGGTGTGTGTGTGTGTGTTGTCGGTGTGTGTGTGTGTGTGTTGTTGGTGTGTGTGTGTGTGTTGTCGGTGTGTTTGTGTGTGTGTGTTGTCGCTGTGTGTGTGTGTTGTCGGTGTGTGTGTGTGTGTTGTCGGTGTGTGTGTGTGTGTGTGTGTGTGTGTTGTCGGTGTGTGTGTGTTGTCGGTGTGTGTGTGTGTATGTGTTGTCGGTGTGTGTGTGTGTGTGTTGTCGGTGTGTGTGTGTGTGTTGTCGGTGTGTGTGTGTGTGTGTTGTCGGTATGTGTGTGTGTGTTGCTGGTGTTTGTGTGTGTGTGTGTTGTCGGTGTGTGTGTGTTGTCGGTGTGTGTGTGTGTGTGTGTGTGTGTGTGTGTGTGTGTTGTCGGTGTGTGTGTGTGTGTTGTCGGTGTGTGTGTGTGTGTGTTGTCGGTGTGTGTGTGTTGTCGGTGTGTTTGTGTGTGTTGTCGGTGTGTTTGTGTGTGTGTGTGGTCGGTGTGTGTGTGTGTGTGTTGTCGGTGTGTGTGTGTTGTGTGTGTGTGTGTTGTCGGTGTGTGTGTTTGTTGTCGGTGTGTGTGTGTGTGTGTGTGTGTGTTGTCGGTGTGTGTGTGTGTGTGTGTGTGTGTGTTGTCGGTGTGTGTGTGTGTGTGTGTTTGTGTTGTCGGTGTGTGTGTGTGTGTGTTGTGTGTGTGTGTGTTGTCGGTGTGTGTGTGTGTTGTCGGTGTGTGTGTGTGTGTGTTGTCGGTGTGTGTGTGTGTGTGTTGTCGGTGTGTGTGTGTGTTGTCGGTGTGTGTGTGTGTGTTGTCGGTGTGTGTGTGTGTGTTGTCGGTGTGTGTGTGTGTGTTGTCGGTGTGTATGTGTGTGTGTTGTCAGTGTGTGTGTGTGTGTGTTGTCGGTGTGTGTGTGTTTATGTGTTGTCGGTGTGTGTGTGTGTGTGTTGTCGGTGTGTGTGTGTGTGTTGTCGGTGTGTGTGTGTGTGTGTTGTCGGTGTGTGTGTGTGTGTGTTGTCGGTGTGTGTGTGTGTGTTGTCGGTGTGTGTGTGTTGTCGGTGTGTGTGTGTTGTCGGTGTGTGTGTGTGTTGTCGGTGTGTTGTCGGTGTGTGTGTGTGTGTTGTTGGTGTCTGTTGTCGGTGTGTGTGTGTGTGTTGTGTGTGTGTGTGTTTTCGGTGTGTGTGTGTGTTGTCGGTGTGTGTGTGTGTGTGTTGTCGGTGTGTGTGTGTGTGTTGTTGGTGTGTGTGTGTGTTGTCGGTGTGTGTGTGTGTGTGTGTTGTCGGTGTGTGTGTGTGTGTTGTCGGTGTGTGTGTGTGTGTGTGTTGTCGGTGTGTGTGTGTGTGTTGTGTGTGTGTGTGTTGTCGGTGTGTGTGTTTGTGTGTTGTCGGTGTGTGTGTGTGTGTGTGTGTTGTCGGTGTGTGTGTGTTGTCGGTGTGTGTGTGTGTGTTGTCAGTGTGTGTGTGTGTGTGTGTGTGTTGTCGGTGTGTGTGTGTGTGTTGTCGGTGTGTGTGTGTGTGTTGTCGGTGTTGTGTGTGTGTGTGTGTGTGTGTGTGTGTGTGTGTGTGTGTGTTGTCGGTGTGTGTGTGTGTGTTGTCGGTGTGTGTGTGTGTGTGTTGTCGGTGTGTGTGTGTGTGTTGTCGGTGTGTGTGTGTGTGTTGTCGGTGTGTTTGTGTGTGTGTGTGGTCGGTGTGTGTGTGTGTGTGTTGTCGGTGTGTGTGTGTTGTGTGTGTGTGTGTTGTCGGTGTGTGTGTTTGTTGTCGGTGTGTGTGTGTGTGTGTGTGTGTGTTGTCGGTGTGTGTGTGTGTGTGTGTGTGTGTTGTCGGTGTGTGTGTGTGTGTGTGTTTGGTGTGTGTTGTGTGTGTGTGTGTTGTCGGTGTGTGTGTGTGTTGTCGGTGTGTGTGTGTGTGTGTTGTCGGTGTGTGTGTGTGTGTTGTCGGTGTGTGTGTGTGTTGTCGGTGTGTGTGTGTGTGTTGTCGGTGTGTGTGTGTGTGTTGTCGGTGTGTGTGTGTGTGTTGTCGGTGTGTATGTGTTTGTTGTCAGTGTGTGTGTGTGTGTGTTGTCGGTGTGTGTGTGTTTATGTGTTGTCGGTGTGTGTGTGTGTGTGTTGTCGGTGTGTGTGTGTGTGTTGTCGGTGTGTGTGTGTGTGTGTTGTCGGTGTGTGTGTGTGTGTGTTGTCGGTGTGTGTGTGTGTGTGCGTGTTGTCGGTGTGTGTGTGTTGTCGGTGTGTGTTTGTTGTCGGTGTGTGTGTGTGTTGTCGGTGTGTTGTCGGTGTGTGTGTGTGTGTTGTTGGTGTGTGTTGTCGGTGTGTGTGTGTTGTGTGTGTGTGTGTTTTCGGTGTGTGTGTGTGTTGTCGGTGTGTGTGTGTGTGTGTTGTCGGTGTGTGTGTGTGTGTTGTCGGTGTGTGTGTGTGTGTGTTGTCGGTGTGTGTGTGTGTGTGTGTTGTCGGTGTGTGTGTGTGTGTTGTCGGTGTGTGTGTGTGTGTGTGTTGTCGGTGTGTGTGTGTGTGTTGTGTGTGTGTGTGTTGTCGGTGTGTGTGTTTGTGTGTTGTCGGTGTGTGTGTGTGTGTGTGTGTTGTCGGTGTGTGTGTGTTGTCGGTGTGTGTGTGTGTGTTGTCAGTGTGTGTGTGTGTGTGTGTGTTGTCGGTGTGTGTGTGTGTGTTGTCGGTGTGTGTGTGTGTGTTGTCGGTGTTGTGTGTGTGTGTGTTGTCGGTGTGTGTGTGTGTTGTCGGTGTGTGTGTGTGTGTGTGTGTGTGTTGTCGGTGTGTGTGTGTTGTCGGTGTGTGTGTGTGTGTGTTGTCGGTGTGTGTGTGTGTGTGTTGTCGGTGTGTGTGTGTTGTCAGTGTGTGTGTGTGTGTGTGTTGTCGGTGTGTGTGTGTGTGTTGCTGGTGTTTGTGTGTGTGTGTGTTGTCGGTGTGTGTGTGTGTGTGTGTGTGTGTTGTCGGTGTGTGCGTGTGTGTTTTGTCGGTGTGTGTGTGTGTGTGTTGTGTGTGTGTGTGTTGTCGGTGTGTGTGTGTGTGTGTGTTGTGTGTGTGTGTGTTGTCGGTGTGTGTGTGTGTGTTGTCGGTGTGTGTGTGTATGTGTTGTCGGTGTGTGTGTGTGTGTGTTGTCGGTGTGTGTGTGTGTGTTGTCGGTGTGTGTGTGTGTGTTGTCGGTATGTGTGTGTGTGTTGCTGGTGTTTGTGTGTGTGTGTGTTGTCGGTGTGTGTGTGTGTGTTGTCGGTGTGTGTGTGTGTGTGTGTGTGTGTGTGTGTTGTCGGTGTGTGTGTGTGTGTTGTCGGTGTGTGTGTGTGTGTTGTCGGGGTGTGTGTGTGTGTGTTGTCGGTGTGTGTGTGTGTGTTGTCGGTGTGTTTGTGTGTGTGTGTGGTCGGTGTGTGTGTGTGTGTGTTGTCGGTGTGTGTGTGTGTGTTGTGTGTGTGTGTGTTGTCGGTGTGTGTGTGTGTGTTGTCGGTGTGTGTGTGTGTGTTCTCGGTGTGTTTGTGTGTGTGTGTGGTCGGTGTGTGTGTGTGTGTGTTGTAGGTGTGTGTGTGTGTGTGTTGTGTGTGTGTGTGTTGTCGGTGTGTGTGTTGTCGGTGTGTGTGTGTGTGTGTGTTGTCGGTGTGTGTGTGTGTGTGTGTGTTGTCGGTGTGTGTGTGTGTGTGTTTGTGTTGTCGGTGTGTGTGTGTGTGTGTTGTGTGTGTGTGTGTTGTCGGTGTGTGTGTGTGTTGTCGGTGTGTGTGTGTGTGTGTTGTCGGTGTGTGTGTGTGTGTGTTGTCGGTGTGTGTGTGTGTTGTCGGTGTGTGTGTGTGTGTGTGTGTGTGTGTGTTGTCGGTGTGTGTGTGTGTGTTGTCGGTGTGTGTGAGTGTGTGTGTGTTGTCGATGTGTGTGTGTGTGTTGTCGGTGTGTGTGTGTGTGTGTTGTCGGGGTGTGTGTGTGTGTGTTGTCGGTGTGTGTGTGTGTGTTGTCGGTGTGTTTGTGTGTGTGTGTGGTCGGTGTGTGTGTGTGTGTGTTGTCGGTGTGTGTGTGTGTGTTGTGTGTGTGTGTGTTGTCGGTGTGTGTGTGTGTGTTGTCGGTGTGTGTGTGTGTGTTCTCGGTGTGTTTGTGTGTGTGTGTGGTCGGTGTGTGTGTGTGTGTGTTGTCGGTGTGTGTGTGTGTGTGTTGTCGGTGTGTGTGTGTGTTGTCGGTTTGTGTGTGTGTGTGTTGTCGGTGTGTGTGTGTGTGTGTTGTCGGTTTGTGTGTGTGTGTGTGTGTTGTCGGTGTGTGTGTGTTGTCGGTGTGTGTGTGTGTGTTGTCGGTGTGTGTGTGTTGTCAGTGTGTTTGTGTGTGTGTGTTGTCGCTGTGTGTGTGTGTGTGTTGTCGGTGTGTGCGTGTGTGTGTGTTGTGTGTGTGTGTGTTGTCGGTGTGTGTGTGTGTGTTGTCGGTGTGTGTGTGTGTATGTGTTGTCGGTGTGTGTGTGTGTGTGTGTGTGTTGTCGGTGTGTGTGTGTGTGTGTTGTCGGTGTGTGTGTGTGTGTGTGTTGTCGGTATGTGTGTGTGTGTTGCTGGTGTTTGTGTGTGTGTGTGTTGTCGGTGTGTGTGTGTGTGTTGTCGGTGTGTGTGTGTGTGTGTGTGTGTGTTGTCGGTGTGTGTGTGTGTGTTGTCGGTGTGTGTGTGTGTGTTGTCGGGGTGTGTGTGTGTTGTCGGTGTGTGTGTGTTGTCGGTGTGTGTGTGTTGTCAGTGTGTGTGTGTGTGTGTGTTGTCGGTGTGTGTGTGTGTGTTGCTGGTGTTTGTGTGTGTGTGTGTTGTCGGTGTGTGTGTGTGTGTGTGTGTGTGTTGTCGGTGTGTGCGTGTGTGTTTTGTCGGTGTGTGTGTGTGTGTGTTGTGTGTGTGTGTGTGTGTTGTCGGTGTGTGTGTGTGTGTGTTGTCGGTGTGTGTGTGTGTGTTGTCGGTGTGTGTGTGTGTGTGTTGTCGGTGTGTGTGTGTGTGTGTTGTCGGTGTGTGTGTGTGTGTTGTCGGTGTGTGTGTGTTGTCGGTGTGTGTGTGTTGTCGGTGTGTGTGTGTGTTGTCGGTGTGTTGTCGGTGTGTGTGTGTGTGTTGTTGGTGTCTGTTGTCGGTGTGTGTGTGTGTGTTGTGTGTGTGTGTGTTTTCGGTGTGTGTGTGTGTTGTCGGTGTGTGTGTGTGTGTGTTGTCGGTGTGTGTGTGTGTGTTGTTGGTGTGTGTGTGTGTTGTCGGTGTGTGTGTGTGTGTGTGTTGTCGGTGTGTGTGTGTGTGTTGTCGGTGTGTGTGTGTGTGTGTGTTGTCGGTGTGTGTGTGTGTGTTGTGTGTGTGTGTGTTGTCGGTGTGTGTGTTTGTGTGTTGTCGGTGTGTGTGTGTGTGTGTGTGTTGTCGGTGTGTGTGTGTTGTCGGTGTGTGTGTGTGTGTTGTCAGTGTGTGTGTGTGTGTGTGTGTGTTGTCGGTGTGTGTGTGTGTGTTGTCGGTGTGTGTGTGTGTGTTGTCGGTGTTGTGTGTGTGTGTGTGTGTGTGTGTGTGTGTGTGTGTGTTGTCGGTGTGTGTGTGTGTGTTGTCGGTGTGTGTGTGTGTGTGTTGATGGTGTGTGTGTGTGTGTTGTCGGTGTGTGTGTGTGTGTTGTCGGTGTGTTTGTGTGTGTGTGTGGTCGGTGTGTGTGTGTGTGTGTTGTCGGTGTGTGTGTGTTGTGTGTGTGTGTGTTGTCGGTGTGTGTGTTTGTTGTCGGTGTGTGTGTGTGTGTGTGTGTGTGTTGTCGGTGTGTGTGTGTGTGTGTGTGTGTGTTGTCGGTGTGTGTGTGTGTGTGTGTTTGTGTTGTCGGTGTGTGTGTGTGTGTGTTGTGTGTGTGTGTGTTGTCGGTGTGTGTGTGTGTTGTCGGTGTGTGTGTGTGTGTGTTGTCGGTGTGTGTGTGTGTGTGTTGTCGGTGTGTGTGTGTGTTGTCGGTGTGTGTGTGTGTGTTGTCGGTGTGTGTGTGTGTGTTGTCGGTGTGTGTGTGTGTGTTGTCGGTGTGTATGTGTTTGTTGTCAGTGTGTGTGTGTGTGTGTTGTCGGTGTGTGTGTGTTTATGTGTTGTCGGTGTGTGTGTGTGTGTGTTGTCGGTGTGTGTGTGTGTGTTGTCGGTGTGTGTGTGTGTGTGTTGTCGGTGTGTGTGTGTGTGTGTTGTCGGTGTGTGTGTGTGTGTGCGTGTTGTCGGTGTGTGTGTGTTGTCGGTGTGTGTTTGTTGTCGGTGTGTGTGTGTGTTGTCGGTGTGTTGTCGGTGTGTGTGTGTGTGTTGTTGGTGTGTGTTGTCGGTGTGTGTGTGTTGTGTGTGTGTGTGTTTTCGGTGTGTGTGTGTGTTGTCGGTGTGTGTGTGTGTGTGTTGTCGGTGTGTGTGTGTGTGTTGTCGGTGTGTGTGTGTGTGTGTTGTCGGTGTGTGTGTGTGTGTGTGTTGTCGGTGTGTGTGTGTGTGTTGTCGGTGTGTGTGTGTGTGTGTGTTGTCGGTGTGTGTGTGTGTGTTGTGTGTGTGTGTGTTGTCGGTGTGTGTGTTTGTGTGTTGTCGGTGTGTGTGTGTGTGTGTGTGTTGTCGGTGTGTGTGTGTTGTCGGTGTGTGTGTGTGTGTTGTCAGTGTGTGTGTGTGTGTGTGTGTTATCGGTGTGTGTGTGTGTGTTGTCGGTGTGTGTGTGTGTGTTGTCGGTGTTGTGTGTGTGTGTGTTGTCGGTGTGTGTGTGTGTTGTCGGTGTGTGTGTGTGTGTGTGTGTGTGTTGTCGGTGTGTGTGTGTTGTCGGTGTGTGTGTGTGTGTGTTGTCGGTGTGTGTGTGTGTGTGTTGTCGGTGTGTGTGTGTTGTCAGTGTGTGTGTGTGTGTGTGTTGTCGGTGTGTGTGTGTGTGTTGCTGGTGTTTGTGTGTGTGTGTGTTGTCGGTGTGTGTGTGTGTGTGTGTGTGTGTTGTCGGTGTGTGCGTGTGTGTTTTGTCGGTGTGTGTGTGTGTGTGTTGTGTGTGTGTGTGTTGTCGGTGTGTGTGTGTGTGTGTGTGTTGTGTGTGTGTGTGTTGTCGGTGTGTGTGTGTGTGTTGTCGGTGTGTGTGTGTATGTGTTGTCGGTGTGTGTGTGTGTGTGTTGTCGGTGTGTGTGTGTGTGTTGTCGGTGTGTGTGTGTGTGTTGTCGGTATGTGTGTGTGTGTTGCTGGTGTTTGTGTGTGTGTGTGTTGTCGGTGTGTGTGTGTGTGTTGTCGGTGTGTGTGTGTGTGTGTGTGTGTGTGTGTGTTGTCGGTGTGTGTGTGTGTGTTGTCGGTGTGTGTGTGTGTGTTGTCGGGGTGTGTGTGTGTGTGTTGTCGGTGTGTGTGTGTGTGTTGTCGGTGTGTTTGTGTGTGTGTGTGGTCGGTGTGTGTGTGTGTGTGTTGTCGGTGTGTGTGTGTGTGTTGTGTGTGTGTGTGTTGTCGGTGTGTGTGTGTGTGTTGTCGGTGTGTGTGTGTGTGTTCTCGGTGTGTTTGTGTGTGTGTGTGGTCGGTGTGTGTGTGTGTGTGTTGTAGGTGTGTGTGTGTGTGTGTTGTGTGTGTGTGTGTTGTCGGTGTGTGTGTTGTCGGTGTGTGTGTGTGTGTGGGTTGTCGGTGTGTGTGTGTGTGTGTGTGTTGTCGGTGTGTGTGTGTGTGTGTTTGTGTTGTCGGTGTGTGTGTGTGTGTTGTGTGTGTGTGTGTTGTCGGTGTGTGTGTGTGTTGTCGGTGTGTGTGTGTGTGTGTTGTCGGTGTGTGTGTGTGTGTGTTGTCGGTGTGTGTGTGTGTTGTCGGTGTGTGTGTGTGTGTGTGTGTGTGTGTGTTGTCGGTGTGTGTGTGTGTGTTGTCGGTGTGTGTGAGTGTGTGTGTGTTGTCGATGTGTGTGTGTGTGTTGTCGGTGTGTGTGTGTGTGTGTTGTCGGGGTGTGTGTGTGTGTGTTGTCGGTGTGTGTGTGTGTGTTGTCGGTGTGTTTGTGTGTGTGTGTGGTCGGTGTGTGTGTGTGTGTGTTGTCGGTGTGTGTGTGTGTGTTGTGTGTGTGTGTGTTGTCGGTGTGTGTGTGTGTGTTGTCGGTGTGTGTGTGTGTGTTCTCGGTGTGTTTGTGTGTGTGTGTGGTCGGTGTGTGTGTGTGTGTGTTGTCGGTGTGTGTGTGTGTGTGTTGTCGGTGTGTGTGTGTGTTGTCGGTTTGTGTGTGTGTGTGTTGTCGGTGTGTGTGTGTGTGTGTTGTCGGTTTGTGTGTGTGTGTGTGTGTTGTCGGTGTGTGTGTGTTGTCGGTGTGTGTGTGTGTGTTGTCGGTGTGTGTGTGTTGTCAGTGTGTTTGTGTGTGTGTGTTGTCGCTGTGTGTGTGTGTGTGTTGTCGGTGTGTGCGTGTGTGTGTGTTGTGTGTGTGTGTGTTGTCGGTGTGTGTGTGTGTGTTGTCGGTGTGTGTGTGTGTATGTGTTGTCGGTGTGTGTGTGTGTGTGTGTGTGTTGTCGGTGTGTGTGTGTGTGTGTTGTCGGTGTGTGTGTGTGTGTGTGTTGTCGGTATGTGTGTGTGTGTTGCTGGTGTTTGTGTGTGTGTGTGTTGTCGGTGTGTGTGTGTGTGTTGTCGGTGTGTGTGTGTGTGTGTGTGTGTGTTGTCGGTGTGTGTGTGTGTGTTGTCGGTGTGTGTGTGTGTGTTGTCGGGGTGTGTGTGTGTTGTCGGTGTGTGTGTGTTGTCGGTGTGTGTGTGTTGTCAGTGTGTGTGTGTGTGTGTGTTGTCGGTGTGTGTGTGTGTGTTGCTGGTGTTTGTGTGTGTGTGTGTTGTCGGTGTGTGTGTGTGTGTGTGTGTGTGTTGTCGGTGTGTGCGTGTGTGTTTTGTCGGTGTGTGTGTGTGTGTGTTGTGTGTGTGTGTGTTGTCGGTGTGTGTGTGTGTGTGTTGTGTGTGTGTGTGTTGTCGGTGTGTGTGTGTGTGTTGTCGGTGTGTGTGTGTATGTGTTGTCGGTGTGTGTGTGTGTGTGTTGTCGGTGTGTGTGTGTGTGTTGTCGGTGTGTGTGTGTGTGTTGTCGGTATGTGTGTGTGTGTTGCTGGTGTTTGTGTGTGTGTGTGTTGTCGGTGTGTGTGTGTGTGTTGTCGGTGTGTGTGTGTGTGTGTGTGTGTGTGTGTGTTGTCGGTGTGTGTGTGTGTGTTGTCGGTGTGTGTGTGTGTGTGTGTGTTGTCGGGGTGTGTGTGTGTGTGTTGTCGGTGTGTGTGTGTGTGTTGTCGGTGTGTTTGTGTGTGTGTGTGGTCGGTGTGTGTGTGTGTGTGTTGTCGGTGTGTGTGTGTGTGTTGTGTGTGTGTGTGTTGTCGGTGTGTGTGTGTGTGTTGTCGGTGTGTGTGTGTGTGTTCTCGGTGTGTTTGTGTGTGTGTGTGGTCGGTGTGTGTGTGTGTGTGTTGTAGGTGTGTGTGTGTGTGTGTTGTGTGTGTGTGTGTTGTCGGTGTGTGTGTTGTCGGTGTGTGTGTGTGTGTGTGTTGTCGGTGTGTGTGTGTGTGTGTGTGTTGTCGGTGTGTGTGTGTGTGTGTTTGTGTTGTCGGTGTGTGTGTGTGTGTGTTGTGTGTGTGTGTGTTGTCGGTGTGTGTGTGTGTTGTCGGTGTGTGTGTGTGTGTGTTGTCGGTGTGTGTGTGTGTGTGTTGTCGGTGTGTGTGTGTGTTGTCGGTGTGTGTGTGTGTGTGTGTGTGTGTGTGTTGTCGGTGTGTGTGTGTGTGTTGTCGGTGTGTGTGAGTGTGTGTGTGTTGTCGGTGTGTGTGTGTGTGTTGTCGGTGTGTGTGTGTGTGTGTTGTCGGGGTGTGTGTGTGTGTGTTGTCGGTGTGTGTGTGTGTGTTGTCGGTGTGTTTGTGTGTGTGTGTGGTCGGTGTGTGTGTGTGTGTGTTGTCGGTGTGTGTGTGTGTGTTGTGTGTGTGTGTGTTGTCGGTGTGTGTGTGTGTGTTGTCGGTGTGTGTGTGTGTGTTCTCGGTGTGTTTGTGTGTGTGTGTGGTCGGTGTGTGTGTGTGTGTGTTGTCGGTGTGTGTGTGTGTGTGTTGTCGGTGTGTGTGTGTGTGTGTTGTCGGTTTGTGTGTGTGTGTGTTGTCGGAGTGTGTGTGTGTGTGTTGTCGGTTTGTGTGTGTGTGTGTGTTGTCGGTGTGTGTGTGTTGTCGGTGTGTGTGTGTGTGTTGTCGGTGTGTGTGTGTTGTCGGTGTGTTTGTGTGTGTGTGTTGTCGCTGTGTGTGTGTGTGTGTTGTCGGTGTGTGTGTGTGTGTGTGTTGTGTGTGTGTGTGTGTTGTCGGTGTGTGTGTGTGTGTTGTCGGTGTGTGTGTGTGTATGTGTTGTCGGTGTGTGTGTGTGTGTGTGTGTTGTCGGTGTGTGTGTGTGTGTGTTGTCGGTGTGTGTGTGTGTGTGTGTTGTCGGTATGTGTGTGTGTGTTGCTGGTTTTTGTGTGTGTGTGTGTTGTCGGTGTGTGTGTGTGTGTTGTCGGTGTGTGTGTGTGTGTGTGTGTGTGTTGTCGGTGTGTGTGTGTGTGTTGTCGGTGTGTGTGTGTGTGTTGTCGGGGTGTGTGTGTGTTGTCGGTGTGTGTGTGTTGTCGGTGTGTTTGTGTGTGTGTGTGGTCGGTGTGTGTGTGTGTGTGTGTTGTCGGTGTGTGTGTGTGTGTTGTGTGTGTGTGTGTTGTCGGTGTGTGTGTGTGTGTTGTCGGTGTGTGTGTGTGTGTGTGTTGTCGGGGTGTGTGTGTGTGTGTTGTCGGTGTGTGTGTGTGTGTTGTCGGTGTGTTTGTGTGTGTGTGTGGTCGGTGTGTGTGTGTGTGTTGTCGGTGTGTGTGTGTGTGTTGTGTGTGTGTGTGTTGTCGGTGTGTGTGTGTGTGTGTTCTCGGTGTGTTTGTGTGTGTGTGTGGTCGGTGTGTGTGTGTGTGTGTTGTCGGTGTGTGTGTGTGTGTTGTGTGTGTGTGTGTTGTCGGTGTGTGTGTGTGTGTTGTCGGTGTGTGTGTGTGTGTGTGTTGTCGGTGTGTGTGTGTGTGTGTGTTGTCGGTGTGTGTGTGTGTGTGTTTGTGTTGTCGGTGTGTGTGTGTGTGTGTTGTGTGTGTGTGTGTTGTCGGTGTGTGTGTGTGTTGTCGGTGTGTGTGTGTGTGTGTTGTCGGTGTGTGTGTGTGTGTGTTGTCGGTGTGTGTGTGTGTTGTCGGTGTGTGTGTGTGTGTGTGTGTGTTGTCGGTGTGTGTGTGTGTGTTGTCGGTGTGTGTGTGTGTGTTGTCGGTGTGTGTGTGTGTGTGTGTGTTGTCGGTGTGTATGTGTGTGTGTTGTCAGTGTGTGTGTGTGTGTGTTGTCGGTGTGTGTGTGTTTATGTGTTGTCGGTGTGTGTGTGTGTGTTGTCGGTGTGTGTGTGTGTTGTCGGTGTGTGTGTGTGTTGTCGGTTTGTGTGTGTGTGTGTGTGTTGTCGGTGTGTGTGTGTTGTCGGTGTGTGTGTGTGTGTTGTCGGTGTGTGTGTGTTGTCGGTGTGTTTGTGTGTGTGTGTTGTCGCTGTGTGTGTGTGTGTGTTGTCGGTGTGTGTGTGTGTGTGTGTTGTGTGTGTGTGTGTTGTCGGTGTGTGTGTGTGTGTTGTCGGTGTGTGTGTGTGTATGTGTTGTCGGTGTGTGTGTGTGTGTGTGTGTGTTGTCGGTGTGTGTGTGTGTGTGTTGTCGGTGTGTGTGTGTGTGTGTGTTGTCGGTATGTGTGTGTGTGTTGCTGGTGTTTGTGTGTGTGTGTGTTGTCGGTGTGTGTGTGTGTGTTGTCGGTGTGTGTGTGTGTGTGTGTGTTGTCGGTGTGTGTGTGTGTGTTGTCGGTGTGTGTGTGTGTGTTGTCGGTGTGTGTGTGTGTTGTCGGTGTGTGTGTGTTGTCGGTGTGTTTGTTTGTGTGTGTGGTCGGTGTGTGTGTGTGTGTGTGTTGTCGGTGTGTGTGTGTGTGTTGTGTGTGTGTGTGTTGTCGGTGTGTGTGTGTGTGTTGTCGGTGTGTGTGTGTGTGTGTGTTGTCGGTGTGTGTGTGTGTGTGTGTGTGTGTTGTCGGTGTGTGTGTGTGTGTGTTTGTGTTGTCGGTGTGTGCGTGTGTGTGTTGTGTGTGTGTGTGTTGTCGGTGTGTGTGTGTTTTGTCGGTGTGTGTGTGTGTGTGTGTTGTCGGTGTGTGTGTGTGTGTGTGTGTTGTCGGTGTGTGTGTGTGTGTGTTTGTGTTGTCGGTGTGTGTGTGTGTGTGTTGTGTGTGTGTGTGTTGTCGGTGTGTGTGTGTGTTGTCGGTGTGTGTGTGTGTGTGTTGTCGGTGTGTGTGTGTGTGTGTTGTCGGTGTGTGTGTGTGTTGTCGGTGTGTGTGTGTGTGTGTGTGTGTGTGTGTTGTCGGTGTGTGTGTGTGTGTTGTCGGTGTGTGTGAGTGTGTGTGTGTTGTCGGTGTGTGTGTGTGTGTTGTCGGTGTGTGTGTGTGTGTGTTGTCGGGGTGTGTGTGTGTGTGTTGTCGGTGTGTGTGTGTGTGTTGTCGGTGTGTTTGTGTGTGTGTGTGGTCGGTGTGTGTGTGTGTGTGTTGTCGGTGTGTGTGTGTGTGTTGTGTGTGTGTGTGTTGTCGGTGTGTGTGTGTGTGTTGTCGGTGTGTTTGTGTGTGTGTGTGGTCGGTGTGTGTGTGTGTGTGTGTGTGTGTTGTCGGTGTGTGTGTGTGTGTGTGTGTGTGTGTTGTCGGTGTGTGTGTGTGTGTGTGTTTGTGTTGTCGGTGTGTGTGTGTGTGTGTTGTGTGTGTGTGTGTTGTCGGTGTGTGTGTGTGTTGTCGGTGTGTGTGTGTGTGTGTTGTCGGTGTGTGTGTGTGTTGTCGGTGTGTGTGTGTGTTGTCGGTGTGTGTGTGTGTGTTGTCGGTGTGTGTGTGTGTGTTGTCGGTGTGTGTGTGTGTGTTGTCGGTGTGTATGTGTGTGTGTTGTCAGTGTGTGTGTGTGTGTGTTGTCGGTGTGTGTGTGTTTATGTGTTGTCGGTGTGTGTGTGTGTGTGTTGTCGGTGTGTGTGTGTGTGTTGTTGGTGTCTGTTGTCGGTGTGTGTGTGTGTGTTGTGTGTGTGTGTGTTTTCGGTGTGTGTGTGTGTTGTCGGTGTGTGTGTGTGTGTGTTGTCGGTGTGTGTGTGTGTGTTGTTGGTGTGTGTGTGTGTTGTCGGTGTGTGTGTGTGTGTGTGTTGTCGGTGTGTGTGTGTGTGTTGTCGGTGTGTGTGTGTGTGTGTGTTGTCGGTGTGTGTGTGTGTGTTGTGTGTGTGTGTGTTGTCGGTGTGTGTGTTTGTGTGTTGTCGGTGTGTGTGTGTGTGTGTGTGTTGTCGGTGTGTGTGTGTTGTCGGTGTGTGTGTGTGTGTTGTCAGTGTGTGTGTGTGTGTGTGTGTGTTGTCGGTGTGTGTGTGTGTGTTGTCGGTGTGTGTGTGTGTGTTGTCGGTGTTGTGTGTGTGTGTGTGTGTGTGTGTGTGTGTGTGTGTGTGTGTTGTCGGTGTGTGTGTGTGTGTTGTCGGTGTGTGTGTGTGTGTGTTGATGGTGTGTGTGTGTGTGTTGTCGGTGTGTGTGTGTGTGTTGTCGGTGTGTTTGTGTGTGTGTGTGGTCGGTGTGTGTGTGTGTGTGTTGTCGGTGTGTGTGTGTTGTGTGTGTGTGTGTTGTCGGTGTGTGTGTTTGTTGTCGGTGTGTGTGTGTGTGTGTGTGTGTGTTGTCGGTGTGTGTGTGTGTGTGTGTGTGTGTTGTCGGTGTGTGTGTGTGTGTGTGTTTGTGTTGTCGGTGTGTGTGTGTGTGTGTTGTGTGTGTGTGTGTTGTCGGTGTGTGTGTGTGTTGTCGGTGTGTGTGTGTGTGTGTTGTCGGTGTGTGTGTGTGTGTGTTGTCGGTGTGTGTGTGTGTTGTCGGTGTGTGTGTGTGTGTTGTCGGTGTGTGTGTGTGTGTTGTCGGTGTGTGTGTGTGTGTTGTCGGTGTGTATGTGTTTGTTGTCAGTGTGTGTGTGTGTGTGTTGTCGGTGTGTGTGTGTTTATGTGTTGTCGGTGTGTGTGTGTGTGTGTTGTCGGTGTGTGTGTGTGTGTTGTCGGTGTGTGTGTGTGTGTGTTGTCGGTGTGTGTGTGTGTGTGTTGTCGGTGTGTGTGTGTGTGTGCGTGTTGTCGGTGTGTGTGTGTTGTCGGTGTGTGTTTGTTGTCGGTGTGTGTGTGTGTTGTCGGTGTGTTGTCGGTGTGTGTGTGTGTGTTGTTGGTGTGTGTTGTCGGTGTGTGTGTGTTGTGTGTGTGTGTGTTTTCGGTGTGTGTGTGTGTTGTCGGTGTGTGTGTGTGTGTGTTGTCGGTGTGTGTGTGTGTGTTGTCGGTGTGTGTGTGTGTGTGTTGTCGGTGTGTGTGTGTGTGTGTGTTGTCGGTGTGTGTGTGTGTGTTGTCGGTGTGTGTGTGTGTGTGTGTTGTCGGTGTGTGTGTGTGTGTTGTGTGTGTGTGTGTTGTCGGTGTGTGTGTTTGTGTGTTGTCGGTGTGTGTGTGTGTGTGTGTGTTGTCGGTGTGTGTGTGTTGTCGGTGTGTGTGTGTGTGTTGTCAGTGTGTGTGTGTGTGTGTGTGTTATCGGTGTGTGTGTGTGTGTTGTCGGTGTGTGTGTGTGTGTTGTCGGTGTTGTGTGTGTGTGTGTTGTCGGTGTGTGTGTGTGTTGTCGGTGTGTGTGTGTGTGTGTGTGTGTGTTGTCGGTGTGTGTGTGTTGTCGGTGTGTGTGTGTGTGTGTTGTCGGTGTGTGTGTGTGTGTGTTGTCGGTGTGTGTGTGTTGTCAGTGTGTGTGTGTGTGTGTGTTGTCGGTGTGTGTGTGTGTGTTGCTGGTGTTTGTGTGTGTGTGTGTTGTCGGTGTGTGTGTGTGTGTGTGTGTTGTCGGTGTGTGCGTGTGTGTTTTGTCGGTGTGTGTGTGTGTGTGTTGTGTGTGTGTGTGTTGTCGGTGTGTGTGTGTGTGTGTGTTGTGTGTGTGTGTGTTGTCGGTGTGTGTGTGTGTGTTGTCGGTGTGTGTGTGTATGTGTTGTCGGTGTGTGTGTGTGTGTGTTGTCGGTGTGTGTGTGTGTGTTGTCGGTGTGTGTGTGTGTGTTGTCGGTATGTGTGTGTGTGTTGCTGGTGTTTGTGTGTGTGTGTGTTGTCGGTGTGTGTGTGTGTGTTGTCGGTGTGTGTGTGTGTGTGTGTGTGTGTGTGTGTTGTCGGTGTGTGTGTGTGTGTTGTCGGTGTGTGTGTGTGTGTTGTCGGGGTGTGTGTGTGTGTGTTGTCGGTGTGTGTGTGTGTGTTGTCGGTGTGTTTGTGTGTGTGTGTGGTCGGTGTGTGTGTGTGTGTGTTGTCGGTGTGTGTGTGTGTGTTGTGTGTGTGTGTGTTGTCGGTGTGTGTGTGTGTGTTGTCGGTGTGTGTGTGTGTGTTCTCGGTGTGTTTGTGTGTGTGTGTGGTCGGTGTGTGTGTGTGTGTGTTGTAGGTGTGTGTGTGTGTGTGTTGTGTGTGTGTGTGTTGTCGGTGTGTGTGTTGTCGGTGTGTGTGTGTGTGTGTGTTGTCGGTGTGTGTGTGTGTGTGTGTGTTGTCGGTGTGTGTGTGTGTGTGTTTGTGTTGTCGGTGTGTGTGTGTGTGTGTTGTGTGTGTGTGTGTTGTCGGTGTGTGTGTGTGTTGTCGGTGTGTGTGTGTGTGTGTTGTCGGTGTGTGTGTGTGTGTGTTGTCGGTGTGTGTGTGTGTTGTCGGTGTGTGTGTGTGTGTGTGTGTGTGTGTGTTGTCGGTGTGTGTGTGTGTGTTGTCGGTGTGTGTGAGTGTGTGTGTGTTGTCGATGTGTGTGTGTGTGTTGTCGGTGTGTGTGTGTGTGTGTTGTCGGGGTGTGTGTGTGTGTGTTGTCGGTGTGTGTGTGTGTGTTGTCGGTGTGTTTGTGTGTGTGTGTGGTCGGTGTGTGTGTGTGTGTGTTGTCGGTGTGTGTGTGTGTGTTGTGTGTGTGTGTGTTGTCGGTGTGTGTGTGTGTGTTGTCGGTGTGTGTGTGTGTGTTCTCGGTGTGTTTGTGTGTGTGTGTGGTCGGTGTGTGTGTGTGTGTGTTGTCGGTGTGTGTGTGTGTGTGTTGTCGGTGTGTGTGTGTGTTGTCGGTTTGTGTGTGTGTGTGTTGTCGGTGTGTGTGTGTGTGTGTTGTCGGTTTGTGTGTGTGTGTGTGTGTTGTCGGTGTGTGTGTGTTGTCGGTGTGTGTGTGTGTGTTGTCGGTGTGTGTGTGTTGTCAGTGTGTTTGTGTGTGTGTGTTGTCGCTGTGTGTGTGTGTGTGTTGTCGGTGTGTGCGTGTGTGTGTGTTGTGTGTGTGTGTGTTGTCGGTGTGTGTGTGTGTGTTGTCGGTGTGTGTGTGTGTATGTGTTGTCGGTGTGTGTGTGTGTGTGTGTGTGTTGTCGGTGTGTGTGTGTGTGTGTTGTCGGTGTGTGTGTGTGTGTGTGTTGTCGGTATGTGTGTGTGTGTTGCTGGTGTTTGTGTGTGTGTGTGTTGTCGGTGTGTGTGTGTGTGTTGTCGGTGTGTGTGTGTGTGTGTGTGTGTGTTGTCGGTGTGTGTGTGTGTGTTGTCGGTGTGTGTGTGTGTGTTGTCGGGGTGTGTGTGTGTTGTCGGTGTGTGTGTGTTGTCGGTGTGTGTGTGTTGTCAGTGTGTGTGTGTGTGTGTGTTGTCGGTGTGTGTGTGTGTGTTGCTGGTGTTTGTGTGTGTGTGTGTTGTCGGTGTGTGTGTGTGTGTGTGTGTGTGTTGTCGGTGTGTGCGTGTGTGTTTTGTCGGTGTGTGTGTGTGTGTGTTGTGTGTGTGTGTGTGTGTTGTCGGTGTGTGTGTGTGTGTGTTGTCGGTGTGTGTGTGTGTGTTGTCGGTGTGTGTGTGTGTGTGTTGTCGGTGTGTGTGTGTGTGTGTTGTCGGTGTGTGTGTGTGTGTTGTCGGTGTGTGTGTGTTGTCGGTGTGTGTGTGTTGTCGGTGTGTGTGTGTGTTGTCGGTGTGTTGTCGGTGTGTGTGTGTGTGTTGTTGGTGTCTGTTGTCGGTGTGTGTGTGTGTGTTGTGTGTGTGTGTGTTTTCGGTGTGTGTGTGTGTTGTCGGTGTGTGTGTGTGTGTGTTGTCGGTGTGTGTGTGTGTGTTGTTGGTGTGTGTGTGTGTTGTCGGTGTGTGTGTGTGTGTGTGTTGTCGGTGTGTGTGTGTGTGTTGTCGGTGTGTGTGTGTGTGTGTGTTGTCGGTGTGTGTGTGTGTGTTGTGTGTGTGTGTGTTGTCGGTGTGTGTGTTTGTGTGTTGTCGGTGTGTGTGTGTGTGTGTGTGTTGTCGGTGTGTGTGTGTTGTCGGTGTGTGTGTGTGTGTTGTCAGTGTGTGTGTGTGTGTGTGTGTGTTGTCGGTGTGTGTGTGTGTGTTGTCGGTGTGTGTGTGTGTGTTGTCGGTGTTGTGTGTGTGTGTGTGTGTGTGTGTGTGTGTGTGTGTTGTCGGTGTGTGTGTGTGTGTTGTCGGTGTGTGTGTGTGTGTGTTGATGGTGTGTGTGTGTGTGTTGTCGGTGTGTGTGTGTGTGTTGTCGGTGTGTTTGTGTGTGTGTGTGGTCGGTGTGTGTGTGTGTGTGTTGTCGGTGTGTGTGTGTTGTGTGTGTGTGTGTTGTCGGTGTGTGTGTTTGTTGTCGGTGTGTGTGTGTGTGTGTGTGTGTGTTGTCGGTGTGTGTGTGTGTGTGTGTGTGTGTTGTCGGTGTGTGTGTGTGTGTGTGTTTGTGTTGTCGGTGTGTGTGTGTGTGTGTTGTGTGTGTGTGTGTTGTCGGTGTGTGTGTGTGTTGTCGGTGTGTGTGTGTGTGTGTTGTCGGTGTGTGTGTGTGTGTGTTGTCGGTGTGTGTGTGTGTTGTCGGTGTGTGTGTGTGTGTTGTCGGTGTGTGTGTGTGTGTTGTCGGTGTGTGTGTGTGTGTTGTCGGTGTGTATGTGTTTGTTGTCAGTGTGTGTGTGTGTGTGTTGTCGGTGTGTGTGTGTTTATGTGTTGTCGGTGTGTGTGTGTGTGTGTTGTCGGTGTGTGTGTGTGTGTTGTCGGTGTGTGTGTGTGTGTGTTGTCGGTGTGTGTGTGTGTGTGTTGTCGGTGTGTGTGTGTGTGTGCGTGTTGTCGGTGTGTGTGTGTTGTCGGTGTGTGTTTGTTGTCGGTGTGTGTGTGTGTTGTCGGTGTGTTGTCGGTGTGTGTGTGTGTGTTGTTGGTGTGTGTTGTCGGTGTGTGTGTGTTGTGTGTGTGTGTGTTTTCGGTGTGTGTGTGTGTTGTCGGTGTGTGTGTGTGTGTGTTGTCGGTGTGTGTGTGTGTGTTGTCGGTGTGTGTGTGTGTGTGTTGTCGGTGTGTGTGTGTGTGTGTGTTGTCGGTGTGTGTGTGTGTGTTGTCGGTGTGTGTGTGTGTGTGTGTTGTCGGTGTGTGTGTGTGTGTTGTGTGTGTGTGTGTTGTCGGTGTGTGTGTTTGTGTGTTGTCGGTGTGTGTGTGTGTGTGTGTGTTGTCGGTGTGTGTGTGTTGTCGGTGTGTGTGTGTGTGTTGTCAGTGTGTGTGTGTGTGTGTGTGTTGTCGGTGTGTGTGTGTGTGTTGTCGGTGTGTGTGTGTGTGTTGTCGGTGTTGTGTGTGTGTGTGTTGTCGGTGTGTGTGTGTGTTGTCGGTGTGTGTGTGTGTGTGTGTGTGTGTTGTCGGTGTGTGTGTGTTGTCGGTGTGTGTGTGTGTGTGTTGTCGGTGTGTGTGTGTGTGTGTTGTCGGTGTGTGTGTGTTGTCAGTGTGTGTGTGTGTGTGTGTTGTCGGTGTGTGTGTGTGTGTTGCTGGTGTTTGTGTGTGTGTGTGTTGTCGGTGTGTGTGTGTGTGTGTGTGTGTGTTGTCGGTGTGTGCGTGTGTGTTTTGTCGGTGTGTGTGTGTGTGTGTTGTGTGTGTGTGTGTTGTCGGTGTGTGTGTGTGTGTGTGTTGTGTGTGTGTGTGTTGTCGGTGTGTGTGTGTGTGTTGTCGGTGTGTGTGTGTATGTGTTGTCGGTGTGTGTGTGTGTGTGTTGTCGGTGTGTGTGTGTGTGTTGTCGGTGTGTGTGTGTGTGTTGTCGGTATGTGTGTGTGTGTTGCTGGTGTTTGTGTGTGTGTGTGTTGTCGGTGTGTGTGTGTGTGTTGTCGGTGTGTGTGTGTGTGTGTGTGTGTGTGTGTGTTGTCGGTGTGTGTGTGTGTGTTGTCGGTGTGTGTGTGTGTGTTGTCGGGGTGTGTGTGTGTGTGTTGTCGGTGTGTGTGTGTGTGTTGTCGGTGTGTTTGTGTGTGTGTGTGGTCGGTGTGTGTGTGTGTGTGTTGTCGGTGTGTGTGTGTGTGTTGTGTGTGTGTGTGTTGTCGGTGTGTGTGTGTGTGTTGTCGGTGTGTGTGTGTGTGTTCTCGGTGTGTTTGTGTGTGTGTGTGGTCGGTGTGTGTGTGTGTGTGTTGTAGGTGTGTGTGTGTGTGTGTTGTGTGTGTGTGTGTTGTCGGTGTGTGTGTTGTCGGTGTGTGTGTGTGTGTGTGTTGTCGGTGTGTGTGTGTGTGTGTGTGTTGTCGGTGTGTGTGTGTGTGTGTTTGTGTTGTCGGTGTGTGTGTGTGTGTTGTGTGTGTGTGTGTTGTCGGTGTGTGTGTGTGTTGTCGGTGTGTGTGTGTGTGTGTTGTCGGTGTGTGTGTGTGTGTGTTGTCGGTGTGTGTGTGTGTTGTCGGTGTGTGTGTGTGTGTGTGTGTGTGTGTGTTGTCGGTGTGTGTGTGTGTGTTGTCGGTGTGTGTGAGTGTGTGTGTGTTGTCGATGTGTGTGTGTGTGTTGTCGGTGTGTGTGTGTGTGTGTTGTCGGGGTGTGTGTGTGTGTGTTGTCGGTGTGTGTGTGTGTGTTGTCGGTGTGTTTGTGTGTGTGTGTGGTCGGTGTGTGTGTGTGTGTGTTGTCGGTGTGTGTGTGTGTGTTGTGTGTGTGTGTGTTGTCGGTGTGTGTGTGTGTGTTGTCGGTGTGTGTGTGTGTGTTCTCGGTGTGTTTGTGTGTGTGTGTGGTCGGTGTGTGTGTGTGTGTGTTGTCGGTGTGTGTGTGTGTGTGTTGTCGGTGTGTGTGTGTGTTGTCGGTTTGTGTGTGTGTGTGTTGTCGGTGTGTGTGTGTGTGTGTTGTCGGTTTGTGTGTGTGTGTGTGTGTTGTCGGTGTGTGTGTGTTGTCGGTGTGTGTGTGTGTGTTGTCGGTGTGTGTGTGTTGTCAGTGTGTTTGTGTGTGTGTGTTGTCGCTGTGTGTGTGTGTGTGTTGTCGGTGTGTGCGTGTGTGTGTGTTGTGTGTGTGTGTGTTGTCGGTGTGTGTGTGTGTGTTGTCGGTGTGTGTGTGTGTATGTGTTGTCGGTGTGTGTGTGTGTGTGTGTGTGTTGTCGGTGTGTGTGTGTGTGTGTTGTCGGTGTGTGTGTGTGTGTGTGTTGTCGGTATGTGTGTGTGTGTTGCTGGTGTTTGTGTGTGTGTGTGTTGTCGGTGTGTGTGTGTGTGTTGTCGGTGTGTGTGTGTGTGTGTGTGTGTGTTGTCGGTGTGTGTGTGTGTGTTGTCGGTGTGTGTGTGTGTGTTGTCGGGGTGTGTGTGTGTTGTCGGTGTGTGTGTGTTGTCGGTGTGTGTGTGTTGTCAGTGTGTGTGTGTGTGTGTGTTGTCGGTGTGTGTGTGTGTGTTGCTGGTGTTTGTGTGTGTGTGTGTTGTCGGTGTGTGTGTGTGTGTGTGTGTGTGTTGTCGGTGTGTGCGTGTGTGTTTTGTCGGTGTGTGTGTGTGTGTGTTGTGTGTGTGTGTGTTGTCGGTGTGTGTGTGTGTGTGTTGTGTGTGTGTGTGTTGTCGGTGTGTGTGTGTGTGTTGTCGGTGTGTGTGTGTATGTGTTGTCGGTGTGTGTGTGTGTGTGTTGTCGGTGTGTGTGTGTGTGTTGTCGGTGTGTGTGTGTGTGTTGTCGGTATGTGTGTGTGTGTTGCTGGTGTTTGTGTGTGTGTGTGTTGTCGGTGTGTGTGTGTGTGTTGTCGGTGTGTGTGTGTGTGTGTGTGTGTGTGTGTGTTGTCGGTGTGTGTGTGTGTGTTGTCGGTGTGTGTGTGTGTGTGTGTGTTGTCGGGGTGTGTGTGTGTGTGTTGTCGGTGTGTGTGTGTGTGTTGTCGGTGTGTTTGTGTGTGTGTGTGGTCGGTGTGTGTGTGTGTGTGTTGTCGGTGTGTGTGTGTGTGTTGTGTGTGTGTGTGTTGTCGGTGTGTGTGTGTGTGTTGTCGGTGTGTGTGTGTGTGTTCTCGGTGTGTTTGTGTGTGTGTGTGGTCGGTGTGTGTGTGTGTGTGTTGTAGGTGTGTGTGTGTGTGTGTTGTGTGTGTGTGTGTTGTCGGTGTGTGTGTTGTCGGTGTGTGTGTGTGTGTGTGTTGTCGGTGTGTGTGTGTGTGTGTGTGTTGTCGGTGTGTGTGTGTGTGTGTTTGTGTTGTCGGTGTGTGTGTGTGTGTGTTGTGTGTGTGTGTGTTGTCGGTGTGTGTGTGTGTTGTCGGTGTGTGTGTGTGTGTGTTGTCGGTGTGTGTGTGTGTGTGTTGTCGGTGTGTGTGTGTGTTGTCGGTGTGTGTGTGTGTGTGTGTGTGTGTGTGTTGTCGGTGTGTGTGTGTGTGTTGTCGGTGTGTGTGAGTGTGTGTGTGTTGTCGGTGTGTGTGTGTGTGTTGTCGGTGTGTGTGTGTGTGTGTTGTCGGGTGTGTGTGTGTGTGTTGTCGGTGTGTGTGTGTGTGTTGTCGGTGTGTTTGTGTGTGTGTGTGGTCGGTGTGTGTGTGTGTGTGTTGTCGGTGTGTGTGTGTGTGTTGTGTGTGTGTGTGTTGTCGGTGTGTGTGTGTGTGTTGTCGGTGTGTGTGTGTGTGTTCTCGGTGTGTTTGTGTGTGTGTGTGGTCGGTGTGTGTGTGTGTGTGTTGTCGGTGTGTGTGTGTGTGTGTTGTCGGTGTGTGTGTGTGTGTGTTGTCGGTTTGTGTGTGTGTGTGTTGTCGGTGTGTGTGTGTGTGTGTTGTCGGTTTGTGTGTGTGTGTGTGTTGTCGGTGTGTGTGTGTTGTCGGTGTGTGTGTGTGTGTTGTCGGTGTGTGTGTGTTGTCGGTGTGTTTGTGTGTGTGTGTTGTCGCTGTGTGTGTGTGTGTGTTGTCGGTGTGTGTGTGTGTGTGTGTTGTGTGTGTGTGTGTGTTGTCGGTGTGTGTGTGTGTGTTGTCGGTGTGTGTGTGTGTATGTGTTGTCGGTGTGTGTGTGTGTGTGTGTGTTGTCGGTGTGTGTGTGTGTGTGTTGTCGGTGTGTGTGTGTGTGTGTGTTGTCGGTATGTGTGTGTGTGTTGCTGGTGTTTGTGTGTGTGTGTGTTGTCGGTGTGTGTGTGTGTGTTGTCGGTGTGTGTGTGTGTGTGTGTGTGTGTTGTCGGTGTGTGTGTGTGTGTTGTCGGTGTGTGTGTGTGTGTTGTCGGGGTGTGTGTGTGTTGTCGGTGTGTGTGTGTTGTCGGTGTGTTTGTGTGTGTGTGTGGTCGGTGTGTGTGTGTGTGTGTGTTGTCGGTGTGTGTGTGTGTGTTGTGTGTGTGTGTGTTGTCGGTGTGTGTGTGTGTGTTGTCGGTGTGTGTGTGTGTGTGTGTTGTCGGGGTGTGTGTGTGTGTGTTGTCGGTGTGTGTGTGTGTGTTGTCGGTGTGTTTGTGTGTGTGTGTGGTCGGTGTGTGTGTGTGTGTGTTGTCGGTGTGTGTGTGTGTGTTGTGTGTGTGTGTGTTGTCGGTGTGTGTGTGTGTGTGTTCTCGGTGTGTTTGTGTGTGTGTGTGGTCGGTGTGTGTGTGTGTGTGTTGTCGGTGTGTGTGTGTGTGTTGTGTGTGTGTGTGTTGTCGGTGTGTGTGTGTGTGTTGTCGGTGTGTGTGTGTGTGTGTGTTGTCGGTGTGTGTGTGTGTGTGTGTTGTCGGTGTGTGTGTGTGTGTGTTTGTGTTGTCGGTGTGTGTGTGTGTGTGTTGTGTGTGTGTGTGTTGTCGGTGTGTGTGTGTGTTGTCGGTGTGTGTGTGTGTGTGTTGTCGGTGTGTGTGTGTGTGTGTTGTCGGTGTGTGTGTGTGTTGTCGGTGTGTGTGTGTGTGTGTGTGTGTTGTCGGTGTGTGTGTGTGTGTTGTCGGTGTGTGTGTGTGTGTTGTCGGTGTGTGTGTGTGTGTGTGTGTTGTCGGTGTGTATGTGTGTGTGTTGTCAGTGTGTGTGTGTGTGTGTTGTCGGTGTGTGTGTGTTTATGTGTTGTCGGTGTGTGTGTGTGTGTTGTCGGTGTGTGTGTGTGTTGTCGGTGTGTGTGTGTGTGTGTTGTCGGTTTGTGTGTGTGTGTGTGTGTTGTCGGTGTGTGTGTGTTGTCGGTGTGTGTGTGTGTGTTGTCGGTGTGTGTGTGTTGTCGGTGTGTTTGTGTGTGTGTGTTGTCGCTGTGTGTGTGTGTGTGTTGTCGGTGTGTGTGTGTGTGTGTGTTGTGTGTGTGTGTGTTGTCGGTGTGTGTGTGTGTGTTGTCGGTGTGTGTGTGTGTATGTGTTGTCGGTGTGTGTGTGTGTGTGTGTGTGTTGTCGGTGTGTGTGTGTGTGTGTTGTCGGTGTGTGTGTGTGTGTGTGTTGTCGGTATGTGTGTGTGTGTTGCTGGTGTTTGTGTGTGTGTGTGTTGTCGGTGTGTGTGTGTGTGTTGTCGGTGTGTGTGTGTGTGTGTGTGTTGTCGGTGTGTGTGTGTGTGTTGTCGGTGTGTGTGTGTGTGTTGTCGGTGTGTGTGTGTGTTGTCGGTGTGTGTGTGTTGTCGGTGTGTTTGTTTGTGTGTGTGGTCGGTGTGTGTGTGTGTGTGTGTTGTCGGTGTGTGTGTGTGTGTTGTGTGTGTGTGTGTTGTCGGTGTGTGTGTGTGTGTTGTCGGTGTGTGTGTGTGTGTGTGTTGTCGGTGTGTGTGTGTGTGTGTGTGTGTGTTGTCGGTGTGTGTGTGTGTGTGTTTGTGTTGTCGGTGTGTGCGTGTGTGTGTTGTGTGTGTGTGTGTTGTCGGTGTGTGTGTGTTTTGTCGGTGTGTGTGTGTGTGTGTGTTGTCGGTGTGTGTGTGTGTGTGTGTGTTGTCGGTGTGTGTGTGTGTGTGTTTGTGTTGTCGGTGTGTGTGTGTGTGTGTTGTGTGTGTGTGTGTTGTCGGTGTGTGTGTGTGTTGTCGGTGTGTGTGTGTGTGTGTTGTCGGTGTGTGTGTGTGTGTGTTGTCGGTGTGTGTGTGTGTTGTCGGTGTGTGTGTGTGTGTGTGTGTGTGTGTGTTGTCGGTGTGTGTGTGTGTGTTGTCGGTGTGTGTGAGTGTGTGTGTGTTGTCGGTGTGTGTGTGTGTGTTGTCGGTGTGTGTGTGTGTGTGTTGTCGGGGTGTGTGTGTGTGTGTTGTCGGTGTGTGTGTGTGTGTTGTCGGTGTGTTTGTGTGTGTGTGTGGTCGGTGTGTGTGTGTGTGTGTTGTCGGTGTGTGTGTGTGTGTTGTGTGTGTGTGTGTTGTCGGTGTGTGTGTGTGTGTTGTCGGTGTGTGTGTGTGTGTTCTCGGTGTGTTTGTGTGTGTGTGTGGTCGGTGTGTGTGTGTGTGTGTTGTCGGTGTGTGTGTGTGTGTGTTGTTGGTGTGTGTGTGTGTGTGTTGTCGGTTTGTGTGTGTGTGTGTTGTCGGTGTGTGTGTGTGTGTGTTGTCGGTTTGTGTGTGTGTGTGTGTTGTCGGTGTGTGTGTGTTGTCGGTGTGTGTGTGTGTGTTGTCGGTGTGTGTGTGTTGTCGGTGTGTTTGTGTGTGTGTGTTGTCGCTGTGTGTGTGTGTGTGTTGTCGGTGTGTGTGTGTGTGTGTGTTGTGTGTGTGTGTGTGTTGTCGGTGTGTGTGTGTGTGTTGTCGGTGTGTGTGTGTGTATGTGTTGTCGGTGTGTGTGTGTGTGTGTGTGTTGTCGGTGTGTGTGTGTGTGTGTTGTCGGTGTGTGTGTGTGTGTGTGTTGTCGGTATGTGTGTGTGTGTTGCTGGTGTTTGTGTGTGTGTGTGTTGTCGGTGTGTGTGTGTGTGTTGTCGGTGTGTGTGTGTGTGTGTGTGTGTGTGTTGTCGGTGTGTGTGTGTGTGTTGTCGGTGTGTGTGTGTGTGTTGTCGGGGTGTGTGTGTGTTGTCGGTGTGTGTGTGTTGTCGGTGTGTTTGTGTGTGTGTGTGGTCGGTGTGTGTGTGTGTGTGTGTTGTCGGTGTGTGTGTGTGTGTTGTGTGTGTGTGTGTTGTCGGTGTGTGTGTGTGTGTTGTCGGTGTGTGTGTGTGTGTGTGTTGTCGGGGTGTGTGTGTGTGTGTTGTCGGTGTGTGTGTGTGTGTTGTCGGTGTGTTTGTGTGTGTGTGTGGTCGGTGTGTGTGTGTGTGTGTGTTGTCGGTGTGTGTGTGTGTGTTGTGTGTGTGTGTGTTGTCGGTGTGTGTGTGTGTGTGTTCTCGGTGTGTTTGTGTGTGTGTGTGGTCGGTGTGTGTGTGTGTGTGTTGTCGGTGTGTGTGTGTGTGTTGTGTGTGTGTGTGTTGTCGGTGTGTGTGTGTGTGTTGTCGGTGTGTGTGTGTGTGTGTGTTGTCGGTGTGTGTGTGTGTGTGTGTTGTCGGTGTGTGTGTGTGTGTGTTTGTGTTGTCGGTGTGTGTGTGTGTGTGTTGTGTGTGTGTGTGTTGTCGGTGTGTGTGTGTGTTGTCGGTGTGTGTGTGTGTGTGTTGTCGGTGTGTGTGTGTGTGTGTTGTCGGTGTGTGTGTGTGTTGTCGGTGTGTGTGTGTGTGTGTGTGTGTTGTCGGTGTGTGTGTGTGTGTTGTCGGTGTGTGTGTGTGTGTTGTCGGTGTGTGTGTGTGTGTGTGTGTTGTCGGTGTGTATGTGTGTGTGTTGTCAGTGTGTGTGTGTGTGTGTTGTCGGTGTGTGTGTGTTTATGTGTTGTCGGTGTGTGTGTGTGTGTTGTCGGTGTGTGTGTGTGTTGTCGGTGTGTGTGTGTGTGTGTTGTCGGTTTGTGTGTGTGTGTGTGTGTTGTCGGTGTGTGTGTGTTGTCGGTGTGTGTGTGTGTGTTGTCGGTGTGTGTGTGTTGTCGGTGTGTTTGTGTGTGTGTGTTGTCGCTGTGTGTGTGTGTGTGTTGTCGGTGTGTGTGTGTGTGTGTGTTGTGTGTGTGTGTGTTGTCGGTGTGTGTGTGTGTGTTGTCGGTGTGTGTGTGTGTATGTGTTGTCGGTGTGTGTGTGTGTGTGTGTGTGTTGTCGGTGTGTGTGTGTGTGTGTTGTCGGTGTGTGTGTGTGTGTGTGTTGTCGGTATGTGTGTGTGTGTTGCTGGTGTTTGTGTGTGTGTGTGTTGTCGGTGTGTGTGTGTGTGTTGTCGGTGTGTGTGTGTGTGTGTGTGTTGTCGGTGTGTGTGTGTGTGTTGTCGGTGTGTGTGTGTGTGTTGTCGGTGTGTGTGTGTGTTGTCGGTGTGTGTGTGTTGTCGGTGTGTTTGTTTGTGTGTGTGGTCGGTGTGTGTGTGTGTGTGTGTTGTCGGTGTGTGTGTGTGTTGTGTGTGTGTGTGTTGTCGGTGTGTGTGTGTGTGTTGTCGGTGTGTGTGTGTGTGTGTGTTGTCGGTGTGTGTGTGTGTGTGTGTGTGTGTTGTCGGTGTGTGTGTGTGTGTGTTTGTGTTGTCGGTGTGTGCGTGTGTGTGTTGTGTGTGTGTGTGTTGTCGGTGTGTGTGTGTTTTGTCGGTGTGTGTGTGTGTGTGTTGTCGGTGTGTGTGTGTGTGTGTTGTCGGTGTGTGTGTGTGTTGTCGGTGTGTGTGTGTGTGTGTGTGTGTGTGTTGTCGGTGTGTGTGTGTGTGTTGTCGGTGTGTGTGTGTGTGTTGTCGGTGTGTGTGTGTGTGTGTGTGTGTGTGTGTGTGTTGTCGGTGTGTGTGTGTGTGTGTTGTGTGTGTGTGTGTGTGTTGTCGGTGTGTGTGTGTGTGTGTTGTCGGTGTGTGTGTGTGTGTGTGTTGTCGGTGTGTGTGTGTGTGTGTTGTCGGTGTGTGTGTGTGTGTGTTGTCGGTGTGTGTGTGTGTGTTGTCGGTGTGTTGTCGGTGAGTGTGTGTGTGTTGTCGGTGTGTGTGTGTGTGTTGTCGGTGTGTGTGTGTGTTGTCGGTGTGTGTGTGTGTGTGTGTGTTGTCGGTGTGTGTGTGTTATCGGTGTGTGTGTGTGTTGTCGGTGTGTGTGTGTGTGTGTTGTCGGTGTGTGTGTGTGTGTGTTGTCGGTGTGTGTGTGTGTGTTGTCGGTGTGTGTGTGTTGTCGGTGTGTGTGTGTGTGTTGTCGGTGTGTATGTGTTTGTTGTCAGTGTGTGTGTGTGTGTGTTGTCGGTGTGTGTGTGTTTATGTGTTGTCGGTGTGTGTGTGTGTGTTGTCGGTGTGTGTGTGTGTGTTGTCGGTGTGTGTGTGTGTGTGTTGTCGGTGTGTGTGTGTGTGTGTTGTCGGTGTGTGTGTGTGTGTGCGTGTTGTCGGTGTGTGTGTGTTGTCGGTGTGTGTTTGTTGTCGGTGTGTGTGTGTGTTGTCGGTGTGTTGTCGGTGTGTGTGTGTGTGTTGTTGGTGTGTGTTGTCGGTGTGTGTGTGTGTGTTGTGTGTGTGTGTGTTTTCGGTGTGTGTGTGTGTTGTCGGTGTGTGTGTGTGTGTGTTGTCGGTGTGTGTGTGTGTGTTGTCGGTGTGTGTGTGTGTGTGTTGTCGGTGTGTGTGTGTGTGTGTGTTGTCGGTGTGTGTGTGTGTGTTGTCGGTGTGTGTGTGTGTGTGTGTTGTCGGTGTGTGTGTGTGTGTTGTGTGTGTGTGTGTTGTCGGTGTGTGTGTTTGTGTGTTGTCGGTGTGTGTGTGTGTGTGTGTGTTGTCGGTGTGTGTGTGTTGTCGGTGTGTGTGTGTGTGTTGTCAGTGTGTGTGTGTGTGTGTGTGTGTTGTCGGTGTGTGTGTGTGTGTTGTCGGTGTGTGTGTGTGTGTTGTCGGTGTTGTGTGTGTGTGTGTTGTCGGTGTGTGTGTGTGTTGTCGGTGTGTGTGTGTGTGTGTGTGTGTGTTGTCGGTGTGTGTGTGTTGTCGGTGTGTGTGTGTGTGTGTTGTCGGTGTGTGTGTGTGTGTGTTGTCGGTGTGTGTGTGTTGTCAGTGTGTGTGTGTGTGTGTGTTGTCGGTGTGTGTGTGTGTTGCTGGTGTTTGTGTGTGTGTGTGTTGTCGGTGTGTGTGTGTGTGTGTGTGTGTGTTGTCGGTGTGTGCGTGTGTGTTTTGTCGGTGTGTGTGTGTGTGTGTTGTGTGTGTGTGTGTTGTCGGTGTGTGTGTGTGTGTGTTGTGTGTGTGTGTGTTGTCGGTGTGTGTGTGTGTGTTGTCGGTGTGTGTGTGTATGTGTTGTCGGTGTGTGTGTGTGTGTGTTGTCGGTGTGTGTGTGTGTGTTGTCGGTGTGTGTGTGTGTGTTGTCGGTATGTGTGTGTGTGTTGCTGGTGTTTGTGTGTGTGTGTGTTGTCGGTGTGTGTGTGTGTGTTGTCGGTGTGTGTGTGTGTGTGTGTGTGTGTGTGTGTGTGTGTGTTGTCGGTGTGTGTGTGTGTGTTGTCGGTGTGTGTGTGTGTGTGTGTTGTCGGGGTGTGTGTGTGTGTGTTGTCGGTGTGTGTGTGTGTGTTGTCGGTGTGTTTGTGTGTGTGTGTGGTCGGTGTGTGTGTGTGTGTGTTGTCGGTGTGTGTGTGTGTGTTGTGTGTGTGTGTGTTGTCGGTGTGTGTGTGTGTGTTGTCGGTGTGTGTGTGTGTGTGTTCTCGGTGTGTTTGTGTGTGTGTGTGGTCGGTGTGTGTGTGTGTGTGTTGTAGGTGTGTGTGTGTGTGTGTTGTGTGTGTGTGTGTTGTCGGTGTGTGTGTTGTCGGTGTGTGTGTGTGTGTGTGTTGTCGGTGTGTGTGTGTGTGTGTGTGTTGTCGGTGTGTGTGTGTGTGTGTTTGTGTTGTCGGTGTGTGTGTGTGTGTGTTGTGTGTGTGTGTGTTGTCGGTGTGTGTGTGTGTTGTCGGTGTGTGTGTGTGTGTTGTCGGTGTGTTGTCGGTGAGTGTGTGTGTGTTGTCGGTGTGTGTGTGTGTGTTGTCGGTGTGTGTGTGTGTTGTCGGTGTGTGTGTGTGTGTGTGTGTTGTCGGTGTGTGTGTGTTATCGGTGTGTGTGTGTGTTGTCGGTGTGTGTGTGTGTGTGTTGTCGGTGTGTGTGTGTGTGTGTTGTCGGTGTGTGTGTGTGTGTTGTCGGTGTGTGTGTGTTGTCGGTGTGTGTGTGTGTGTTGTCGGTGTGTATGTGTTTGTTGTCAGTGTGTGTGTGTGTGTGTTGTCGGTGTGTGTGTGTTTATGTGTTGTCGGTGTGTGTGTGTGTGTGTTGTCGGTGTGTGTGTGTGTGTTGTCGGTGTGTGTGTGTGTGTGTTGTCGGTGTGTGTGTGTGTGTGTTGTCGGTGTGTGTGTGTGTGTGCGTGTTGTCGGTGTGTGTGTGTTGTCGGTGTGTGTTTGTTGTCGGTGTGTGTGTGTGTTGTCGGTGTGTTGTCGGTGTGTGTGTGTGTGTTGTTGGTGTGTGTTGTCGGTGTGTGTGTGTGTGTTGTGTGTGTGTGTGTTTTCGGTGTGTGTGTGTGTTGTCGGTGTGTGTGTGTGTGTGTTGTCGGTGTGTGTGTGTGTGTTGTCGGTGTGTGTGTGTGTGTGTTGTCGGTGTGTGTGTGTGTGTGTGTTGTCGGTGTGTGTGTGTGTGTTGTCGGTGTGTGTGTGTGTGTGTGTTGTCGGTGTGTGTGTGTGTGTTGTGTGTGTGTGTGTTGTCGGTGTGTGTGTTTGTGTGTTGTCGGTGTGTGTGTGTGTGTGTGTGTTGTCGGTGTGTGTGTGTTGTCGGTGTGTGTGTGTGTGTTGTCAGTGTGTGTGTGTGTGTGTGTTGTCGGTGTGTGTGTGTGTGTTGTCGGTGTGTGTGTGTGTGTTGTCGGTGTTGTGTGTGTGTGTGTTGTCGGTGTGTGTGTGTGTTGTCGGTGTGTGTGTGTGTGTGTGTGTGTGTTGTCGGTGTGTGTGTGTTGTCGGTGTGTGTGTGTGTGTGTTGTCGGTGTGTGTGTGTGTGTGTTGTCGGTGTGTGTGTGTTGTCAGGTGTGTGTGTGTGTGTGTTGTCGGTGTGTGTGTGTGTGTTGCTGGTGTTTGTGTGTGTGTGTGTTGTCGGTGTGTGTGTGTGTGTGTGTGTGTGTTGTCGGTGTGTGCGTGTGTGTTTTGTCGGTGTGTGTGTGTGTGTGTTGTGTGTGTGTGTGTTGTCGGTGTGTGTGTGTGTGTGTTGTCGGTGTGTGTGTGTGTGTTGTCGGTGTGTGTGTGTATGTGTTGTCGGTGTGTGTGTGTGTGTGTTGTCGGTGTGTGTGTGTGCGTTGTCGGTGTGTGTGTGTGTGTTGTCGGTATGTGTGTGTGTGTTGCTGGTGTTTGTGTGTGTGTGTGTTGTCGGTGTGTGTGTGTGTGTTGTCGGTGTGTGTGTGTGTGTGTGTGTGTGTGTGTGTGTGTGCGGTGTGTGTGTGTGTGTTGTCGGTGTGTGTGTGTGTGTGTGTTGTCGGGGTGTGTGTGTGTGTGTTGTCGGTGTGTGTGTGTGTGTTGTCGGTGTGTTTGTGTGTGTGTGTGGTCGGTGTGTGTGTGTGTGTGTTGTCGGTGTGTGTGTGTGTGTTGTGTGTGTGTGTGTTGTCGGTGTGTGTGTGTGTGTTGTCGGTGTGTGTGTGTGTGTTCTCGGTGTGTTTGTGTGTGTGTGTGGTCGGTGTGTGTGTGTGTGTGTTGTAGGTGTGTGTGTGTGTGTGTTGTGTGTGTGTGTGTTGTCGGTGTGTGTGTTGTCGGTGTGTGTGTGTGTGTGTGTTGTCGGTGTGTGTGTGTGTGTGTGTGTTGTCGGTGTGTGTGTGTGTGTGTTTGTGTTGTCGGTGTGTGTGTGTGTGTGTTGTGTGTGTGTGTGTTGTCGGTGTGTGTGTGTGTTGTCGGTGTGTGTGTGTGTGTGTTGTCGGTGTGTGTGTGTGTGTGTTGTCGGTGTGTGTGTGTGTTGTCGGTGTGTGTGTGTGTGTGTGTGTGTGTTGTCGGTGTGTGTGTGTGTGTTGTCGGTGTGTGTGAGTGTGTGTGTGTTGTCGGTGTGTGTGTGTGTGTTGTCGGTGTGTGTGTGTGTGTGTTGTCGGGGTGTGTGTGTGTGTGTTGTCGGTGTGTGTGTGTGTGTTGTCGGTGTGTTTGTGTGTGTGTGTGGTCGGTGTGTGTGTGTGTGTGTTGTCGGTGTGTGTGTGTGTGTTGTGTGTGTGTGTGTTGTCGGTGTGTGTGTGTGTGTTGTCGGTGTGTGTGTGTGTGTTCTCGGTGTGTTTGTGTGTGTGTGTGGTCGGTGTGTGTGTGTGTGTGTTGTCGGTGTGTGTGTGTGTGTGTTGTCGGTGTGTGTGTGTGTGTGTTGTCGGTTTGTGTGTGTGTGTGTTGTCGGTGTGTGTGTGTGTGTGTTGTCGGTTTGTGTGTGTGTGTGTGTGTTGTCGGTGTGTGTGTGTTGTCGGTGTGTGTGTGTGTGTTGTCGGTGTGTGTGTGTTGTCGGTGTGTTTGTGTGTGTGTGTTGTCGCTGTGTGTGTGTGTGTGTTGTCGTTGTGTGTGTGTGTGTGTGTTGTGTGTGTGTGTGTTGTCGGTGTGTGTGTGTGTGTTGTCGGTGTGTGTGTGTGTATGTGTTGTCGGTGTGTGTGTGTGTGTGTGTGTGTTGTCGGTGTGTGTGTGTGTGTGTTGTCGGTGTGTGTGTGTGTGTGTGTTGTCGGTATGTGTGTGTGTGTTGCTGGTGTTTGTGTGTGTGTGTGTTGTCGGTGTGTGTGTGTGTGTTGTCGGTGTGTGTGTGTGTGTGTGTGTGTGTTGTCGGTGTGTGTGTGTGTGTTGTCGGTGTGTGTGTGTGTGTTGTCGGGGTGTGTGTGTGTTGTCGGTGTGTGTGTGTTGTCGGTGTGTGTGTGTTGTCAGTGTGTGTGTGTGTGTGTGTTGTCGGTGTGTGTGTGTGTGTTGCTGGTGTTTGTGTGTGTTGTCGGTGTGTGTGTGTGTGTGTGTGTGTGTTGTCGGTGTGTGCGTGTGTGTTTTGTCGGTGTGTGTGTGTGTGTGTTGTGTGTGTGTGTGTTGTCGGTGTGTGTGTGTGTGTGTTGTGTGTGTGTGTGTTGTCGGTGTGTGTGTGTGTGTGTTGTCGGTGTGTGTGTGTATGTGTTGTCGGTGTGTGTGTGTGTGTGTTGTCGGTGTGTGTGTGTGTGTTGTCGGTGTGTGTGTGTGTGTTGTCGGTATGTGTGTGTGTGTTGCTGGTGTTTGTGTGTGTGTGTGTTGTCGGTGTGTGTGTGTGTGTTGTCGGTGTGTGTGTGTGTGTGTGTGTGTGTGTGTGTGTGTTGTCGGTGTGTGTGTGTGTGTTGTCGGTGTGTGTGTGTGTGTGTGTTGTCGGGGTGTGTGTGTGTGTGTTGTCGGTGTGTGTGTGTGTGTTGTCGGTGTGTTTGTGTGTGTGTGTGGTCGGTGTGTGTGTGTGTGTGTTGTCGGTGTGTGTGTGTGTGTTGTGTGTGTGTGTGTTGTCGGTGTGTGTGTGTGTGTTGTCGGTGTGTGTGTGTGTGTTCTCGGTGTGTTTGTGTGTGTGTGTGGTCGGTGTGTGTGTGTGTGTGTTGTAGGTGTGTGTGTGTGTGTGTTGTGTGTGTGTGTGTTGTCGGTGTGTGTGTTGTCGGTGTGTGTGTGTGTGTGTGTTGTCGGTGTGTGTGTGTGTGTGTGTGTTGTCGGTGTGTGTGTGTGTGTGTTTGTGTTGTCGGTGTGTGTGTGTGTGTGTTGTGTGTGTGTGTGTTGTCGGTGTGTGTGTGTGTTGTCGGTGTGTGTGTGTGTGTGTTGTCGGTGTGTGTGTGTGTGTGTTGTCGGTGTGTGTGTGTGTTGTCGGTGTGTGTGTGTGTGTGTGTGTGTGTGTGTTGTCGGTGTGTGTGTGTGTGTTGTCGGTGTGTGTGAGTGTGTGTGTGTTGTCGGTGTGTGTGTGTGTGTTGTCGGTGTGTGTGTGTGTGTGTTGTCGGGGTGTGTGTGTGTGTGTTGTCGGTGTGTGTGTGTGTGTTGTCGGTGTGTTTGTGTGTGTGTGTGGTCGGTGTGTGTGTGTGTGTGTTGTCGGTGTGTGTGTGTGTGTTGTGTGTGTGTGTGTTGTCGGTGTGTGTGTGTGTGTTGTCGGTGTGTGTGTGTGTGTTCTCGGTGTGTTTGTGTGTGTGTGTGGTCGGTGTGTGTGTGTGTGTGTTGTCGGTGTGTGTGTGTGTGTGTTGTCGGTGTGTGTGTGTGTGTGTTGTCGGTTTGTGTGTGTGTGTGTTGTCGGTGTGTGTGTGTGTGTGTTGTCGGTTTGTGTGTGTGTGTGTGTGTTGTCGGTGTGTGTGTGTTGTCGGTGTGTGTGTGTGTGTTGTCGGTGTGTGTGTGTTGTCGGTGTGTTTGTGTGTGTGTGTTGTCGCTGTGTGTGTGTGTGTGTTGTCGGTGTGTGTGTGTGTGTGTGTTGTGTGTGTGTGTGTTGTCGGTGTGTGTGTGTGTGTTGTCGGTGTGTGTGTGTGTATGTGTTGTCGGTGTGTGTGTGTGTGTGTGTGTGTTGTCGGTGTGTGTGTGTGTGTGTTGTCGGTGTGTGTGTGTGTGTGTGTTGTCGGTATGTGTGTGTGTGTTGCTGGTGTTTGTGTGTGTGTGTGTTGTCGGTGTGTGTGTGTGTGTTGTCGGTGTGTGTGTGTGTGTGTGTGTGTGTTGTCGGTGTGTGTGTGTGTGTTGTCGGTGTGTGTGTGTGTGTTGTCGGGGTGTGTGTGTGTTGTCGGTGTGTGTGTGTTGTCGGTGTGTTTGTGTGTGTGTGTGGTCGGTGTGTGTGTGTGTGTGTGTTGTCGGTGTGTGTGTGTGTGTTGTGTGTGTGTGTGTTGTCGGTGTGTGTGTGTGTGTTGTCGGTGTGTGTGTGTGTGTGTGTTGTCGGGGTGTGTGTGTGTGTGTTGTCGGTGTGTGTGTGTGTGTTGTCGGTGTGTTTGTGTGTGTGTGTGGTCGGTGTGTGTGTGTGTGTGTGTTGTCGGTGTGTGTGTGTGTGTTGTGTGTGTGTGTGTTGTCGGTGTGTGTGTGTGTGTGTTCTCGGTGTGTTTGTGTGTGTGTGTGGTCGGTGTGTGTGTGTGTGTGTTGTCGGTGTGTGTGTGTGTGTTGTGTGTGTGTGTGTTGTCGGTGTGTGTGTGTGTGTTGTCGGTGTGTGTGTGTGTGTGTGTTGTCGGTGTGTGTGTGTGTGTGTGTTGTCGGTGTGTGTGTGTGTGTGTTTGTGTTGTCGGTGTGTGTGTGTGTGTGTTGTGTGTGTGTGTGTTGTCGGTGTGTGTGTGTGTTGTCGGTGTGTGTGTGTGTGTGTTGTCGGTGTGTGTGTGTGTTGTCGGTGTGTGTGTGTGTTGTCGGTGTGTGTGTGTGTGTGTGTGTGTTGTCGGTGTGTGTGTGTGTGTTGTCGGTGTGTGTGTGTGTGTTGTCGGTGTGTGTGTGTGTGTGTGTGTTGTCGGTGTGTATGTGTGTGTGTTGTCAGTGTGTGTGTGTGTGTGTTGTCGGTGTGTGTGTGTTTATGTGTTGTCGGTGTGTGTGTGTGTGTTGTCGGTGTGTGTGTGTGTTGTCGGTGTGTGTGTGTGTGTGTTGTCGGTTTGTGTGTGTGTGTGTGTGTTGTCGGTGTGTGTGTGTTGTCGGTGTGTGTGTGTGTGTTGTCGGTGTGTGTGTGTTGTCGGTGTGTTTGTGTGTGTGTGTTGTCGCTGTGTGTGTGTGTGTGTTGTCGGTGTGTGTGTGTGTGTGTGTTGTGTGTGTGTGTGTTGTCGGTGTGTGTGTGTGTGTTGTCGGTGTGTGTGTGTGTATGTGTTGTCGGTGTGTGTGTGTGTGTGTGTGTGTTGTCGGTGTGTGTGTGTGTGTGTTGTCGGTGTGTGTGTGTGTGTGTGTTGTCGGTATGTGTGTGTGTGTTGCTGGTGTTTGTGTGTGTGTGTGTTGTCGGTGTGTGTGTGTGTGTTGTCGGTGTGTGTGTGTGTGTGTGTGTTGTCGGTGTGTGTGTGTGTGTTGTCGGTGTGTGTGTGTGTGTTGTCGGTGTGTGTGTGTGTTGTCGGTGTGTGTGTGTTGTCGGTGTGTTTGTTTGTGTGTGTGGTCGGTGTGTGTGTGTGTGTGTGTTGTCGGTGTGTGTGTGTGTGTTGTGTGTGTGTGTGTTGTCGGTGTGTGTGTGTGTGTTGTCGGTGTGTGTGTGTGTGTGTGTTGTCGGTGTGTGTGTGTGTGTGTGTGTGTGTTGTCGGTGTGTGTGTGTGTGTGTTTGTGTTGTCGGTGTGTGCGTGTGTGTGTTGTGTGTGTGTGTGTTGTCGGTGTGTGTGTGTTTTGTCGGTGTGTGTGTGTGTGTGTTGTCGGTGTGTGTGTGTGTGTGTTGTCGGTGTGTGTGTGTGTTGTCGGTGTGTGTGTGTGTGTGTGTGTGTGTGTTGTCGGTGTGTGTGTGTGTGTTGTCGGTGTGTGTGTGTGTGTTGTCGGTGTGTGTGTGTGTGTGTGTGTGTGTGTGTGTGTTGTCGGTGTGTGTGTGTGTGTTGTGTGTGTGTGTGTGTGTTGTCGGTGTGTGTGTGTGTGTGTTGTCGGTGTGTGTGTGTGTGTGTGTTGTCGGTGTGTGTGTGTGTGTGTTGTCGGTGTGTGTGTGTGTGTGTTGTCGGTGTGTGTGTGTGTGTTGTCGGTGTGTTGTCGGTGTGTGTGTGTGTGTGTTGTCGGTGTGTGTGTGTGTGTTGTCGGTGTGTGTGTGTGTTGTCGGTGTGTGTGTGTGTGTGTGTGTTGTCGGTGTGTGTGTGTTATCGGTGTGTGTGTGTGTTGTCGGTGTGTGTGTGTGTGTGTTGTCGGTGTGTGTGTGTGTGTGTTGTCGGTGTGTGTGTGTGTGTTGTCGGTGTGTGTGTGTTGTCGGTGTGTGTGTGTGTGTGTTGTGGGTGTGTTGTCGGTGTGTGTGTGTGTGTGTTGTCGGTGTGTGCGTGTGTGTTTTGTCGGTGTGTGTGTGTGTGTGTTGTCGGTGTGTGTGTGTGTGTTGTGTGTGTGTGTGTTGTCGGTGTGTGTGTGTGTTGTCGGTGTGTGTGTTGTCGGTGTGTGTGTGTGTGTGTGTTGTCGGTGTGTGTGTGTGTGTTGTCGGTGTGTGTGTGTGTTGTCGGTGTGTGTGTGTGTGTGTTGTCAGTGTGTGTGTGTGTGTGTGTTGTCGGTGTGTGTGTGTGTGTGTGTTGTCGGTGTGTGTGTGTGTGTGTGTGTTGTCGGTGTGTGTGTGTTGTCGGTGTGTGTGTGTGTGTGTTGTCAGTGTGTGTGTGTGTTGCTGGTGTTTGTGTGTGTGTGTGTTGTCGGTGTGTGTGTGTGTGTTGTCGGTGTGTGTGTGTGTGTTGTCGGTGTGTGTGTGTGTGTGTGTGTGTGTTGTCGGTGTGTGTGTGTGTGTTGTCGGTGTGTGTGTGTGTGTTGTCGGTGTGTTTGTGTGTGTGTGTTGTCGCTGTGTGTGTGTGTGTTGTCGGTGTGTGTGTGTGTGTGTTGTGTGTGTGTGTGTTGTCGGTGTGTGTGTGTGTGTTGTCGGTGTGTGTGTGTATGTGTTGTCGGTGTGTGTGTGTGTGTGTTGTCGGTGTGTGTGTGTGTGTTGTCGGTGCGTGTGTGTGTGTTGTCGGTATGTGTGTGTGTGTTGCTGGTGTTTGTGTGTGTGTGTGTTGTCGGTGTGTGTGTGTGTGTTGTCGGTGTGTGTGTGTGTGTGTGTGTGTGTGTGTGTGTTGTCGGTGTGTGTGTGTGTGTTGTCGGTGTGTGTGTGTGTGTGTGTTGTCGGGGTGTGTGTGTGTGTGTTGTCGGTGTGTGTGTGTGTGTGTGTTGTCGGGGTGTGTGTGTGTGTGTTGTCGGTGTGTGTGTGTGTGTTGTCGGTGTGTTTGTGTGTGTGTGTGGTCGGTGTGTGTGTGTGTGTGTTGTGTGTGTGTGTGTTGTCGGTGTGTGTGTGTGTGTTGTCGGTGTGTGTGTGTGTATGTGTTGTCGGTGTTTGTGTGTGTGTGTGTGTTGTCGGTGTGTGTGTGTGTGTGTTGTCGGTGTGTGTGTGTGTGTGTGTTGTCGGTATGTGTGTGTGTGTTGCTGGTGTTTGTGTGTGTGTGTGTTGTCGGTGTGTATGTGTGTGTTGTCGGTGTGTGTGTGTGTGTGTGTTGTCGGTGTGTGTGTGTGTGTTGTCGGTGTGTGTGTGTGTGTTGTCGGTGTGTGTGTGTGTTGTCGGTGTGTGTGTGTGGTCGGTGTGTGTGTGTGTGTGTGTTGTCGGTGTGTGTGTGTGTGTTGTGTGTGTGTGTGTTGTCGGTGTGTGTGTGTGTGTGTTCTCGGTGTGTTTGTGTGTGTGTGTGGTCGGTGTGTGTGTGTGTGTGTTGTCGGTGTGTGTGTGTGTGTTGTGTGTGTGTGTGTTGTCGGTGTGTGTGTGTGTGTTGTCGGTGTGTGTGTGTGTGTGTGTTGTCGGTGTGTGTGTGTGTGTGTGTTGTCGGTGTGTGTGTGTGTGTGTTTGTGTTGTCGGTGTGTGTGTGTGTGTGTTGTGTGTGTGTGTGTTGTCGGTGTGTGTGTGTGTTGTCGGTGTGTGTGTGTGTGTGTTGTCGGTGTGTGTGTGTGTGTGTTGTCGGTGTGTGTGTGTGTTGTCGGTGTGTGTGTGTGTGTGTGTGTGTTGTCGGTGTGTGTGTGTGTGTTGTCGGTGTGTGTGTGTGTGTTGTCGGTGTGTGTGTGTGTGTGTGTGTTGTCGGTGTGTATGTGTGTGTGTTGTCAGTGTGTGTGTGTGTGTGTTGTCGGTGTGTGTGTGTTTATGTGTTGTCGGTGTGTGTGTGTGTGTTGTCGGTGTGTGTGTGTGTTGTCGGTGTGTGTGTGTGTGTGTTGTCGGTTTGTGTGTGTGTGTGTGTGTTGTCGGTGTGTGTGTGTTGTCGGTGTGTGTGTGTGTGTTGTCGGTGTGTGTGTGTTGTCGGTGTGTTTGTGTGTGTGTGTTGTCGCTGTGTGTGTGTGTGTGTTGTCGGTGTGTGTGTGTGTGTGTGTTGTGTGTGTGTGTGTTGTCGGTGTGTGTGTGTGTGTTGTCGGTGTGTGTGTGTGTATGTGTTGTCGGTGTGTGTGTGTGTGTGTGTGTGTTGTCGGTGTGTGTGTGTGTGTGTTGTCGGTGTGTGTGTGTGTGTGTGTTGTCGGTATGTGTGTGTGTGTTGCTGGTGTTTGTGTGTGTGTGTGTTGTCGGTGTGTGTGTGTGTGTTGTCGGTGTGTGTGTGTGTGTGTGTGTGTTGTCGGTGTGTGTGTGTGTGTTGTCGGTGTGTGTGTGTGTGTTGTCGGTGTGTGTGTGTGTTGTCGGTGTGTGTGTGTTGTCGGTGTGTTTGTTTGTGTGTGTGGTCGGTGTGTGTGTGTGTGTGTGTTGTCGGTGTGTGTGTGTGTGTTGTGTGTGTGTGTGTTGTCGGTGTGTGTGTGTGTGTTGTCGGTGTGTGTGTGTGTGTGTGTTGTCGGTGTGTGTGTGTGTGTGTGTGTGTGTTGTCGGTGTGTGTGTGTGTGTGTTTGTGTTGTCGGTGTGTGCGTGTGTGTGTTGTGTGTGTGTGTGTTGTCGGTGTGTGTGTGTTTTGTCGGTGTGTGTGTGTGTGTGTTGTCGGTGTGTGTGTGTGTGTGTTGTCGGTGTGTGTGTGTGTTGTCGGTGTGTGTGTGTGTGTGTGTGTGTGTGTTGTCGATGTGTGTGTGTGTGTTGTCGGTGTGTGTGTGTGTGTTGTCGGTGTGTGTGTGTGTGTGTGTGTGTGTGTGTGTTGTCGGTGTGTGTGTGTGTGTTGTGTGTGTGTGTGTGTGTTGTCGGTGTGTGTGTGTGTGTGTTGTCGGTGTGTGTGTGTGTGTGTGTTGTCGGTGTGTGTGTGTGTGTGTTGTCGGTGTGTGTGTGTGTGTGTTGTCGGTGTGTGTGTGTGTGTTGTCGGTGTGTTGTCGGTGTGTGTGTGTGTGTGTTGTCGGTGTGTGTGTGTGTGTTGTCGGTGTGTGTGTGTGTTGTCGGTGTGTGTGTGTGTGTGTGTGTTGTCGGTGTGTGTGTGTTATCGGTGTGTGTGTGTGTTGTCGGTGTGTGTGTGTGTGTGTTGTCGGTGTGTGTGTGTGTGTGTTGTCGGTGTGTGTGTGTGTGTTGTCGGTGTGTGTGTGTTGTCGGTGTGTGTGTGTGTGTGTTGTGGGTGTGTTGTCGGTGTGTGTGTGTGTGTGTTGTCGGTGTGTGCGTGTGTGTTTTGTCGGTGTGTGTGTGTGTGTGTTGTCGGTGTGTGTGTGTGTGTTGTGTGTGTGTGTGTTGTCGGTGTGTGTGTGTGTTGTCGGTGTGTGTGTTGTCGGTGTGTGTGTGTGTGTGTGTTGTCGGTGTGTGTGTGTGTGTTGTCGGTGTGTGTGTGTGTTGTCGGTGTGTGTGTGTGTGTGTTGTCAGTGTGTGTGTGTGTGTGTGTTGTCGGTGTGTGTGTGTGTGTGTGTTGTCGGTGTGTGTGTGTGTGTGTGTGTTGTCGGTGTGTGTGTGTTGTCGGTGTGTGTGTGTGTGTGTTGTCAGTGTGTGTGTGTGTTGCTGGTGTTTGTGTGTGTGTGTGTTGTCGGTGTGTGTGTGTGTGTTGTCGGTGTGTGTGTGTGTGTTGTCGGTGTGTGTGTGTGTGTGTGTGTGTGTTGTCGGTGTGTGTGTGTGTGTTGTCGGTGTGTGTGTGTGTGTTGTCGGTGTGTTTGTGTGTGTGTGTTGTCGCTGTGTGTGTGTGTGTTGTCGGTGTGTGTGTGTGTGTGTTGTGTGTGTGTGTGTTGTCGGTGTGTGTGTGTGTGTTGTCGGTGTGTGTGTGTATGTGTTGTCGGTGTGTGTGTGTGTGTGTTGTCGGTGTGTGTGTGTGTGTTGTCGGTGCATGTGTGTGTGTTGTCGGTATGTGTGTGTGTGTTGCTGGTGTTTGTGTGTGTGTGTGTTGTCGGTGTGTGTGTGTGTGTTGTCGGTGTGTGTGTGTGTGTGTGTGTGTGTGTGTGTTGTCGGTGTGTGTGTGTGTGTTGTCGGTGTGTGTGTGTGTGTTGTCGGGGTGTGTGTGTGTGTGTTGTCGGTGTGTGTGTGTGTGTGTGTTGTCGGGGTGTGTGTGTGTGTGTTGTCGGTGTGTGTGTGTGTGTTGTCGGTGTGTTTGTGTGTGTGTGTGGTCGGTGTGTGTGTGTGTGTGTTGTGTGTGTGTGTGTTGTCGGTGTGTGTGTGTGTGTTGTCGGTGTGTGTGTGTGTATGTGTTGTCGGTGTTTGTGTGTGTGTGTGTGTTGTCGGTGTGTGTGTGTGTGTGTTGTCGGTGTGTGTGTGTGTGTGTGTTGTCGGTATGTGTGTGTGTGTTGCTGGTGTTTGTGTGTGTGTGTGTTGTCGGTGTGTATGTGTGTGTTGTCGGTGTGTGTGTGTGTGTGTGTGTTGTCGGTGTGTGTGTGTGTGTTGTCGGTGTGTGTGTGTGTGTTGTCGGTGTGTGTGTGTGTTGTCGGTGTGTGTGTGTGGTCGGTGTGTGTGTGTGTGTGTGTTGTCGGTGTGTGTGTGTGTGTTGTGTGTGTGTGTGTTGTCGGTGTGTGTGTGTGTGTTGTCGGTGTGTGTGTGTGTGTGTGTTGTCGGTGTGTGTGTGTGTGTGTGTGTGTGTTGTCGGTGTGTGTGTGTGTGTGTTTGTGTTGTCGGTGTGTGTGTGTTTTGTCGGTGTGTGTGTGTGTGTGTTGTCGGTGTGTGTGTGTGTGTGTTGTCGGTGTGTGTGTGTGTTGTCGGTGTGTGTGTGTGTGTGTGTGTGTGTGTTGTCGGTGTGTGTGTGTGTGTTGTCGGTGTGTGTGTGTGTGTTGTCGGTGTGTGTGTGTGTGTGTGTGTGTGTGTGTGTGTTGTCGGTGTGTGTGTGTGTGTGTTGTGTGTGTGTGTGTGTGTTGTCGGTGTGTGTGTGTGTGTGTTGTCGGTGTGTGTGTGTGTGTGTGTTGTCGGTGTGTGTGTGTGTGTGTTGTCGGTGTGTGTGTGTGTGTGTTGTCGGTGTGTGTGTGTGTGTTGTCGGTGTGTTGTCGGTGTGTGTGTGTGTGTGTGTTGTCGGTGTGTGTGTGTGTGTTGTCGGTGTGTGTGTGTGTTGTCGGTGTGTGTGTGTGTGTGTGTGTTGTCGGTGTGTGTGTGTTATCGGTGTGTGTGTGTGTTGTCGGTGTGTGTGTGTGTGTGTTGTAGGTGTGTGTGTGTGTGTGTTGTCGGTGTGTGTGTGTGTGTTGTCGGTGTGTGTGTGTTGTCGGTGTGTGTGTGTGTGTGTTGTGGGTGTGTTGTCGGTGTGTGTGTGTGTGTGTTGTCGGTGTGTGCGTGTGTGTTTTGTCGGTGTGTGTGTGTGTGTGTTGTCGGTGTGTGTGTGTGTGTTGTGTGTGTGTGTGTTGTCGGTGTGTGTGTGTGTTGTCGGTGTGTGTGTTGTCGGTGTGTGTGTGTGTGTGTGTGTGTTGTCGGTGTGTGTGTGTGTGTTGTCGGTGTGTGTGTGTGTTGTCGGTGTGTGTGTGTGTGTGTTGTCAGTGTGTGTGTGTGTGTGTGTTGTCGGTGTGTGTGTGTGTGTGTGTTGTCGGTGTGTGTGTGTGTGTGTGTTGTCGGTGTGTGTGTGTTGTCGGTGTGTGTGTGTGTGTGTTGTCAGTGTGTGTGTGTGTTGCTGGTGTTTGTGTGTGTGTGTGTTGTCGGTGTGTGTGTGTGTGTTGTCGGTGTGTGTGTGTGTGTTGTCGGTGTGTGTGTGTGTGTGTGTGTGTGTTGTCGGTGTGTGTGTGTGTGTTGTCGGTGTGTGTGTGTGTGTTGTCGGTGTGTTTGTGTGTGTGTGTTGTCGCTGTGTGTGTGTGTGTTGTCGGTGTGTGTGTGTGTGTGTTGTGTGTGTGTGTGTTGTCGGTGTGTGTGTGTGTGTTGTCGGTGTGTGTGTGTATGTGTTGTCGGTGTGTGTGTGTGTGTGTTGTCGGTGTGTGTGTGTGTGTTGTCGGTGTGTGTGTGTGTGTTGTCGGTATGTGTGTGTGTGTTGCTGGTGTTTGTGTGTGTGTGTGTTGTCGGTGTGTGTGTGTGTGTGTTGTCGGTGTGTGTGTGTGTGTGTGTGTGTGTGTGTGTGTTGTCGGTGTGTGTGTGTGTGTTGTCGGTGTGTGTGTGTGTGTGTGTTGTCGGGGTGTGTGTGTGTGTGTTGTCGGTGTGTGTGTGTGTGTTGTCGGTGTGTTTGTGTGTGTGTGTGGTCGGTGTGTGTGCGTGTGTGTTGTCGGTGTGTGTGTGTGTGTTGTGTGTGTGTGTGTTGTCGGTGTGTGTGTGTGTGTTGTCGGTGTGTGTGTGTGTGTTCTCGGTGTGTTTGTGTGTGTGTGTGGTCGGTGTGTGTGTGTGTGTGTTGTAGGTGTGTGTGTGTGTTGTGTGTGTGTGTGTTGTCGGTGTGTGTGTTGTCGGTGTGTGTGTGTGTGTGTGTTGTCGGTGTGTGTGTGTGTGTGTGTGTTGTCGGTGTGTGTGTGTGTGTGTTTGTGTTGTCGGTGTGTGTGTGTGTGTGTTGTGTGTGTGTGTGTTGTCGGTGTGTGTGTGTGTTGTCGGTGTGTGTGTGTGTGTGTTGTCGGTATGTGTGTGTGTGTTGCTGGTGTTTGTGTGTGTGTGTGTTGTCGGTGTGTATGTGTGTGTTGTCGGTGTGTGTGTGTGTGTGTGTGTTGTCGGTGTGTGTGTGTGTGTTGTGTGTGTGTGTGTTGTCGGTGTGTGTGTGTGTGTTGTCGGTGTGTGTGTGTGTGTGTGTTGTCGGTGTGTGTGTGTGTGTGTGTGTGTGTTGTCGGTGTGTGTGTGTGTGTGTTTGTGTTGTCGGTGTGTGTGTGTTTTGTCGGTGTGTGTGTGTGTGTGTTGTCGGTGTGTGTGTGTGTGTGTTGTCGGTGTGTGTGTGTGTTGTCGGTGTGTGTGTGTGTGTGTGTGTGTGTGTTGTCGGTGTGTGTGTGTGTGTTGTCGGTGTGTGTGTGTGTGTTGTCGGTGTGTGTGTGTGTGTGTGTGTGTGTGTGTGTGTTGTCGGTGTGTGTGTGTGTGTGTTGTGTGTGTGTGTGTGTGTTGTCGGTGTGTGTGTGTGTGTGTTGTCGGTGTGTGTGTGTGTGTGTGTTGTCGGTGTGTGTGTGTGTGTGTTGTCGGTGTGTGTGTGTGTGTGTTGTCGGTGTGTGTGTGTGTGTTGTCGGTGTGTTGTCGGTGTGTGTGTGTGTGTGTGTTGTCGGTGTGTGTGTGTGTGTTGTCGGTGTGTGTGTGTGTTGTCGGTGTGTGTGTGTGTGTGTGTGTTGTCGGTGTGTGTGTGTTATCGGTGTGTGTGTGTGTTGTCGGTGTGTGTGTGTGTGTGTTGTAGGTGTGTGTGTGTGTGTGTTGTCGGTGTGTGTGTGTGTGTTGTCGGTGTGTGTGTGTTGTCGGTGTGTGTGTGTGTGTGTTGTGGGTGTGTTGTCGGTGTGTGTGTGTGTGTGTTGTCGGTGTGTGCGTGTGTGTTTTGTCGGTGTGTGTGTGTGTGTGTTGTCGGTGTGTGTGTGTGTGTTGTGTGTGTGTGTGTTGTCGGTGTGTGTGTGTGTTGTCGGTGTGTGTGTTGTCGGTGTGTGTGTGTGTGTGTGTGTGTTGTCGGTGTGTGTGTGTGTGTTGTCGGTGTGTGTGTGTGTTGTCGGTGTGTGTGTGTGTGTGTTGTCAGTGTGTGTGTGTGTGTGTGTTGTCGGTGTGTGTGTGTGTGTGTGTTGTCGGTGTGTGTGTGTGTGTGTGTTGTCGGTGTGTGTGTGTTGTCGGTGTGTGTGTGTGTGTGTTGTCAGTGTGTGTGTGTGTTGCTGGTGTTTGTGTGTGTGTGTGTTGTCGGTGTGTGTGTGTGTGTTGTCGGTGTGTGTGTGTGTGTTGTCGGTGTGTGTGTGTGTGTGTGTGTGTGTTGTCGGTGTGTGTGTGTGTGTTGTCGGTGTGTGTGTGTGTGTTGTCGGTGTGTTTGTGTGTGTGTGTTGTCGCTGTGTGTGTGTGTGTTGTCGGTGTGTGTGTGTGTGTGTTGTGTGTGTGTGTGTTGTCGGTGTGTGTGTGTGTGTTGTCGGTGTGTGTGTGTATGTGTTGTCGGTGTGTGTGTGTGTGTGTTGTCGGTGTGTGTGTGTGTGTTGTCGGTGTGTGTGTGTGTGTTGTCGGTATGTGTGTGTGTGTTGCTGGTGTTTGTGTGTGTGTGTGTTGTCGGTGTGTGTGTGTGTGTGTTGTCGGTGTGTGTGTGTGTGTGTGTGTGTGTGTGTGTGTTGTCGGTGTGTGTGTGTGTGTTGTCGGTGTGTGTGTGTGTGTGTGTTGTCGGGGTGTGTGTGTGTGTGTTGTCGGTGTGTGTGTGTGTGTTGTCGGTGTGTTTGTGTGTGTGTGTGGTCGGTGTGTGTGTGTGTGTGTTGTCGGTGTGTGTGTGTGTGTTGTGTGTGTGTGTGTTGTCGGTGTGTGTGTGTGTGTTGTCGGTGTGTGTGTGTGTGTTCTCGGTGTGTTTGTGTGTGTGTGTGGTCGGTGTGTGTGTGTGTGTGTTGTAGGTGTGTGTGTGTGTGTGTTGTGTGTGTGTGTGTTGTCGGTGTGTGTGTTGTCGGTGTGTGTGTGTGTGTGTGTTGTCGGTGTGTGTGTGTGTGTGTGTGTTGTCGGTGTGTGTGTGTGTGTGTTTGTGTTGTCGGTGTGTGTGTGTGTGTGTTGTGTGTGTGTGTGTTGTCGGTGTGTGTGTGTGTTGTCGGTGTGTGTGTGTGTGTGTTGTCGGTGTGTGTGTGTGTGTGTTGTCGGTGTGTGTGTGTGTTGTCGGTGTGTGTGTGTGTGTGTGTGTGTGTGTGTTGTCGGTGTGTGTGTGTGTGTTGTCGGTGTGTGTGAGTGTGTGTGTGTTGTCGGTGTGTGTGTGTGTGTTGTCGGTGTGTGTGTGTGTGTGTTGTCGGGGTGTGTGTGTGTGTGTTGTCGGTGTGTGTGTGTGTTGTCGGTGTGTTTGTGTGTGTGTGTGGTCGGTGTGTGTGTGTGTGTGTTGTCGGTGTGTGTGTGTGTGTTGTGTGTGTGTGTTGTCGGTGTGTGTGTGTGTGTTGTCGGTGTGTGTGTGTGTGTGTGTTGTCGGTGTGTGTGTGTGTGTGTGTGTGTTGTCGGTGTGTGTGTGTGTGTTTGTGTTGTCGGTGTGTGTGTGTGTGTGTGTGTTGTCGGTGTGTGTGTGTGTTGTCGGTGTGTGTGTGTGTGTGTTGTCGGTGTGTGTGTGTGTGTGTTGTCGGTGTGTGTGTGTGTTGTCGGTGTGTGTGTGTGTGTGTGTGTGTGTGTGTTGTCGGTGTGTGTGTGTGTGTTGTCGGTGTGTGTGTGTGTTGTCGGTGTGTGTGTGTGTGTGTGTGTTGTCGGTGTGTATGTGTGTGTGTTGTCAGTGTGTGTGTGTGTGTGTTGTCGGTGTGTGTGTGTTTATGTGTTGTCGGTGTGTGTGTGTGTGTGTTGTCGGTGTGTGTGTGTGTTGTCGGTGTGTGTGTGTGTGTGTTGTCGGTTTGTGTGTGTGTGTGTGTGTTGTCGGTGTGTGTGTGTGTGTTGTCGGTGTGTGTGTGTGTTGTCGGTGTGTGTGTGTGTGTTGTCGGTGTGTGTGTGTGTTGTCGGTGTGTGTGTGTGTGAGTGTTGTGAGTGTGTTGTCGGTGTGTGTGTGTGTGTGTTGTCGGTGTGTGCGTGTGTGTTTTGTCGGTGTGTGTGTGTGTGTTGTCGGTGTGTGTGTGTGTGTTGTGTGTGTGTGTGTTGTCGGTGTGTGTGTGTGAGTGTGTGTGTTGTCGGTGTGTGTGTGTGTGTTGTCGGTGTGTGTGTGTGTGTGTGTGTTGTCGGTGTGTGTGTGTGTGTTGTCGGTGTGTGTGTGTGTGTTGTCGGTGTGTGTGTGTGTGTTGTCGGTGTGTATGTGTGTGTGTTGTCAGTGTGTGTGTGTGTGTGTTGTCGGTGTGTGTGTGTTTATGTGTTGTCGGTGTGTGTGTGTGTGTGTTGTCGGTGTGTGTGTGTGTGTTGTCGGTGTGTGTGTGTGTTGTCGGTGTGTGTGTGTGTGTTGTCGGTGTGTGTGTGTGTGTTGTCGGTGTGTGTGTGTGTTGTCGGTGTGTGTGTGTGTGTGTGTGTTGTCGGTGTGTGTGTGTGTGTGTGTGTTGTCGGTGTGTGTGTGGGTGTGTGTGTGTTGTGTGTGTGTGTTGTCGGTGTGTGTGTGTGTGTGTTGTCGGTGTGTGTGTGTGTGTTGTCGGTGTGTGTGTGTGTGTTGTCGGTCTGTGTGTGTGTGTGTGTGTTGTCGGTGTGTGTGTGTTGTCGGTGTGTGTGTGTGTGTGTTGTGGGTGTGTTGTCGGTGTGTGTGTGTGTGTGTGTTGTCGATGTGTGCGTGTGTGTTTTGTCGGTGTGTGTGTGTTGTGTGTGTGTGTGTTGTCGGTGTGTGTGTGTGTTGTCGTGTGTGTGTGTGTGTGTGTGTGTGTGTTGTCGGTGTGTGTGTGTGTGTTGTCGGTGTGTGTGTGTGTGTGTGTTGTCGGTGTGTGTGTGTGTGTGTGTTGTCGGTGTGTGTGTGTGTGTTGTCGGTGTGTGTGTGTGTGTTGTCGGTGTGTGTGTGTGTGTGAGTGTGTTGTCGGTGTGTGTGTGTGTGTTGTCGGTGTGTGTGTGTGTGTGTTGTTGGTGTGTGTGTGTGTGTTGTTGGTGTGTTTGTGTGTGTGTGTTGTCGCTGTGTGTGTGTGTTGTCGGTGTGTGTGTGTGTGTTGTCGGTGTGTGTGTGTGTGTGTGTGTGTGTGTTGTCGGTGTGTGTGTGTGTGTTGTCGGTGTGTGTGTGTGTATGTGTTGTCGGTGTGTGTGTGTGTGTGTTGTCGGTGTGTGTGTGTTGTCGGTGTGTGTGTGTGTGTGTTGTCGGTATGTGTGTGTGTGTTGCTGGTGTTTGTGTGTGTGTGTGTTGTCGGTGTGTGTGTGTTGTCGGTGTGTGTGTGTGTGTGTGTGTGTGTGTGTGTGTGTTGTCGGTGTGTGTGTGTGTGTTGTCGGTGTGTGTGTGTGTGTGTTGTCGGTGTGTGTGTGTGTGTTGTCGGTGTGTGTGTGTGTGTTGTCGGTGTGTTTGTGTGTGTGTGTGGTCGGTGTGTGTGTGTGTGTGTTGTCGGTGTGTGTGTGTTGTGTGTGTGTGTGTTGTCGGTGTGTGTGTTTGTTGTCGGTGTGTGTGTCTGTGTGTGTGTGTGTGTTGTCGGTGTGTGTGTGTGTGTGTGTGTTGTCGGTGTGTGTGTGTGTGTGTGTTTGTGTTGTCGGTGTGTGTGTGTGTGTGTGTGTGTGTTTTGTGTGTGTGTGTTGTCGGTGTGTGTGTGTGTTGTCGGTGTGTGTGTGTGTGTTTTGTCGGTGTGTGTGTGTGTGTGTTGTCGGTGTGTGTGTGTGTTGTCGGTGTGTGTGTGTGTGTGTTGTCGGTGTGTGTGTGTGTGTTGTCGGTGTGTGTGTGTGTGTTGTCGGTGTGTTTGTGTGTGTGTGTGGTCGGTGTGTGTGTGTGTGTGTTGTCGGTGTGTGTGTGTTGTGTGTGTGTGTGTTGTCGGTGTGTGTGTTTGTTGTCGGTGTGTGTGTGTGTGTGTGTGTGTGTTGTCGGTGTGTGTGTGTGTGTGTGTGTTTGTGTTGTCGGTGTGTGTGTGTGTGTGTGTGTGTGTTGTGTGTGTGTGTGTTGTCGGTGTGTGTGTGTGTGTTGTCGGTGTGTGTGTGTTGTCGGTGTGTGTGTGTGTGTGTTGTCGGTGTGTGTGTGTGTGTTGTCGGTGTGTGTGTGTGTGTTGTCGGTGTGTGTGTGTGTTGTCGGTGTGTGTGTGTGTGTGTGTGTGTTGTCGGTGTGTGTGTGTGTGTGTGTGTGTTGTCGGTGTGTGTGTGGGTGTGTGTGTGTTGTGTGTGTGTGTGTTGTCGGTGTGTGTGTGTGTGTGTTGTCGGTGTGTGTGTGTGTGTTGTCGGTGTGTGTGTGTGTGTTGTCGGTGTGTGTGTGTGTGTGTGTGTGTTGTCGGTGTGTGTGTGTTGTCGGTGTGTGTGTGTGTGTGTTGTGGGTGTGTTGTCGGTGTGTGTGTGTGTGTGTGTTGTCGGTGTGTGCGTGTGTGTTTTGTCGGTGTGTGTGTGTTGTGTGTGTGTGTGTTGTCGGTGTGTGTGTGTGTTGTCGGTGTGTGTGTGTGTGTGTGTGTGTGTGTTGTCGGTGTGTGTGTGTGTGGTTGTCGGTGTGTGTGTGTGTGTGTTGTCGGTGTGTGTGTGTGTGTTGTCGGTGTGTTTGTGTGTGTGTGTGGTCGGTGTGTGTGTGTGTGTGTTGTCGGTGTGTGTGTGTTGTGTGTGTGTGTGTTGTCGGTGTGTGTGTTTGTTGTCGGTGTGTGTGTGTGTGTGTGTGTGTGTGTGTGTTGTCGGTGTGTGTGTGTGTGTGTGTGTTGTCGGTGTGTGTGTGTGTGTGTGTTTGTGTTGTCGGTGTGTGTGTATGTGTGTGTGTGTGTTGTGTGTGTGTGTGTTGTCGGTGTGTGTGTGTGTGTTGTCGGTGTGTGTGTGTGTGTTGTCGGTGTGTGTGTGTGTGTGTGTTGTCGGTGTGTGTGTGTGTGTTGTCGGTGTGTGTGTGTGTGTTGTCGGTGTGTGTGTGTGTTGTCGGTGTGTGTGTGTGTGTGTGTGTTGTCGGTGTGTGTGTGTGTGTGTGTGTTGTCGGTGTGTGTGTGGGTGTGTGTGTGTTGTGTGTGTGTGTGTTGTCGGTGTGTGTGTGTGTGTGTTGTCGGTGTGTGTGTGTGTGTTGTCGGTGTGTGTGTGTGTGTTGTCGGTGTGTGTGTGTGTGTGTGTGTTGTCGGTGTGTGTGTGTTGTCGGTGTGTGTGTGTGTGTGTTGTGGGTGTGTTGTCGGTGTGTGTGTGTGTGTGTGTTGTCGGTGTGTGCGTGTGTGTTTTGTCGGTGTGTGTGTGTTGTGTGTGTGTGTGTTGTCGGTGTGTGTGTGTGTTGTCGGTGTGTGTGTGTGTGTGTGTGTGTGTTGTCGGTGTGTGTGTGTGTGTTGTCGGTGTGTGTGTGTGTGTGTGTTGTCGGTGTGTGTGTGTGTGTTGTCGGTGTGTGTGTGTGTGTTGTCGGTGTGTGTGTGTGTGTTGTCGGTGTGTGTGTGTGTGTGTGTGTGTGTTGTCGGTGTGTGTGTGTTTTTTGTCGGTGTGTGTGTGTGTGTGTTGTTGGTGTGTGTGTGTGTGTTGTCGGTGTGTTTGTGTGTGTGTGTTGTCGCTGTGTGTGTGTGTTGTCGGTGTGTGTGTGTGTGTTGTCGGTGTGTGTGTGTGTGTGTGTGTGTGTGTTGTCGGTGTGTGTGTGTGTTGTCGGTGTGTGTGTGTGTATGTGTTGTCGGTGTGTGTGTGTGTGTGTTGTCGGTGTGTGTGTGTGTGTGTTGTCGGTGTGTGTGTGTGTGTGTTGTCGGTATGTGTGTGTGTGTTGCTGGTGTTTGTGTGTGTGTGTGTTGTCGGTGTGTGTGTGTTGTCGGTGTGTGTGTGTGTGTGTGTGTGTGTGTGTGTGTGTGTTGTCGGTGTGTGTGTGTGTGTTGTCGGTGTGTGTGTGTGTGTGTTGTCGGTGTGTGTGTGTGTGTTGTCGGTGTGTGTGTGTGTGTTGTCGGTGTGTTTGTGTGTGTGTGTGGTCGGTGTGTGTGTGTGTGTGTTGTCGGTGTGTGTGTGTTGTGTGTGTGTGTGTTGTCGGTGTGTGTGTTTGTTGTCGGTGTGTGTGTGTGTGTGTGTGTGTTGTCGGTGTGTGTGTGTGTGTGTGTTGTCGGTGTGTGTGTGTGTGTGTTTGTGTTGTCGGTGTGTGTGTGTGTGTGTGTGTGTGTTGTGTGTGTGTGTGTTGTCGGTGTGTGTGTGTGTTGTCGGTGTGTGTGTGTGTGTTTTGTCGGTGTGTGTGTGTGTGTGTTGTCGGTGTGTGTGTGTGTTGTCGGTGTGTGTGTGTGTGTGTGTGTGTTGTCGGTGTGTGTGTGTGTGTTGTCGGTGTGTGTGTGTGTGTTGTCGGTGTGTGTGTGTGTTGTCGGTGTGTGTGTGTGTGTGTTGTCAGTGTGTGTGTGTGTGTGTTGTCGGTGTGTGTGTGTGTATGTGTTGTCGGTGTGTGTGTGTGTGTGTTGTCGGTGTGTGTGTGTGTGTTGTCGGTGTGTGTGTGTGTGTGTTGTCGGTGTGTGTGTGTGTGTGTTGTCGGTGTGTGTGTGTGTGTGTGTTGTCGGTGTGTGTGTGTTGTCGGTGTGTGTGTGTTGTCGGTGTGTGTGTGTGTTGTCAGTGTGTTGTCGGTGTGTGTGTGTGTGTTGTTGGTGTGTGTTGTCGGTGTGTGTGTGTGTGTTGTGTGTGTGTGTGTTTTCGGTGTGTGTGTGTGTTGTCGGTGTGTGTGTGTGTGTGTTGTCGGTGTGTGTGTGTGTGTTGTCGGTGTGTGTGTGTGTGTGTTGTCGGTGTGTGTGTGTGTGTGTGTTGTCGGTGTGTGTGTGTGTGTGTGTTGTCGGTGTGTGTGTGTGTGTGTGTGTGTGTTGTCGGTGTGTGTGTGTGTGTTGTGTGTGTGTGTGTTGTCGGTGTGTGTGTTTGTGTGTTGTCGGTGTGTGTGTGTGTGTGTGTGTGTTGTCGGTGTGTGTGTGTTGTCGGTGTGTGTGTGTGTGTGTGTTGTCAGTGTGTGTGTGTGTGTTGTCGGTGTGTGTGTGTGTGTTGTCGGTGTGTGTGTGTGTGTGTTGTCGGTGTGTGTGTGTGTGTTGTCGGTGTGTGTGTGTGTGTTGTCGGTGTGTTTGTGTGTGTGTGTGGTCGGTGTGTGTGTGTGTGTGTTGTCGGTGTGTGTGTGTTGTGTGTGTGTGTGTTGTCGGTGTGTGTGTTTGTTGTCGGTGTGTGTGTCTGTGTGTGTGTGTGTGTTGTCGGTGTGTGTGTGTGTGTGTGTGTTGTCGGTGTGTGTGTGTGTGTGTGTTTGTGTTGTCGGTGTGTGTGTGTGTGTGTGTGTGTGTTTTGTGTGTGTGTGTTGTCGGTGTGTGTGTGTGTTGTCGGTGTGTGTGTGTGTGTTTTGTCGGTGTGTGTGTGTGTGTGTTGTCGGTGTGTGTGTGTGTTGTCGGTGTGTGTGTGTGTGTGTTGTCGGTGTGTGTGTGTGTGTTGTCGGTGTGTGTGTGTGTGTTGTCGGTGTGTTTGTGTGTGTGTGTGGTCGGTGTGTGTGTGTGTGTGTTGTCGGTGTGTGTGTGTTGTGTGTGTGTGTGTTGTCGGTGTGTGTGTTTGTTGTCGGTGTGTGTGTGTGTGTGTGTGTGTGTTGTCGGTGTGTGTGTGTGTGTGTGTTTGTGTTGTCGGTGTGTGTGTGTGTGTGTGTGTGTGTTGTGTGTGTGTGTGTTGTCGGTGTGTGTGTGTGTGTTGTCGGTGTGTGTGTCTGTGTGTGTGTGTGTGTTGTCGGTGTGTGTGTGTGTGTGTGTGTTGTCGGTGTGTGTGTGTGTGTGTGTTGTGTTGTCGGTGTGTGTGTGTGTGTGTGTGTGTGTTTTGTGTGTGTGTGTTGTCGGTGTGTGTGTGTGTTGTCGGTGTGTGTGTGTGTGTTTTGTCGGTGTGTGTGTGTGTGTGTTGTCGGTGTGTGTGTGTGTTGTCGGTGTGTGTGTGTGTGTGTTGTCGGTGTGTGTGTGTGTGTTGTCGGTGTGTGTGTGTGTGTTGTCGGTGTGTGTTGTGTGTGGTCGGTGTGTGTGTGTGTGTGTTGTCGGTGTGTGTGTGTTGTGTGTGTGTGTGTTGTCGGTGTGTGTGTTTGTTGTCGGTGTGTGTGTGTGTGTGTGTGTGTGTTGTCGGTGTGTGTGTGTGTGTGTGTTTGTGTTGTCGGTGTGTGTGTGTGTGTGTGTGTGTGTTGTGTGTGTGTGTGTTGTCGGTGTGTGTGTGTGTGTTGTCGGTGTGTGTGTGTGTGTTGTCGGTGTGTGTGTGTGTGTGTGTTGTCGGTGTGTGTGTGTGTGTTGTCGGTGTGTGTGTGTGTGTTGTCGGTGTGTGTGTGTGTTGTCGGTGTGTGTGTGTGTGTGTGTGTGTTGTCGGTGTGTGTGTGTGTGTGTGTGTGTTGTCGGTGTGTGTGTGGGTGTGTGTGTGTTGTGTGTGTGTGTGTTGTCGGTGTGTGTGTGTGTGTGTTGTCGGTGTGTGTGTGTGTGTTGTCGGTGTGTGTGTGTGTGTTGTCGGTGTGTGTGTGTGTGTGTGTGTGTTGTCGGTGTGTGTGTGTTGTCGGTGTGTGTGTGTGTGTGTTGTGGGTGTGTTGTCGGTGTGTGTGTGTGTGTGTGTTGTCGGTGTGTGCGTGTGTGTTTTGTCGGTGTGTGTGTGTTGTGTGTGTGTGTGTTGTCGGTGTGTGTGTGTGTTGTCGGTGTGTGTGTGTGTGTGTGTGTGTGTTGTCGGTGTGTGTGTGTGTGTTGTCGGTGTGTGTGTGTGTGTGTTGTCGGTGTGTGTGTGTGTGTTGTCGGTGTGTGTGTGTGTGTTGTCGGTGTGTTTGTGTGTGTGTGTGGTCGGTGTGTGTGTGTGTGTGTTGTCGGTGTGTGTGTGTTGTGTGTGTGTGTGTTGTCGGTGTGTGTGTTTGTTGTCGGTGTGTGTGTGTGTGTGTGTGTGTGTGTTGTCGGTGTGTGTGTGTGTTGTCGGTGTGTGTGTGTGTGTGTGTTTGTGTTGTCGGTGTGTGTGTATGTGTGTGTGTGTTGTGTGTGTGTGTGTTGTCGGTGTGTGTGTGTGTGTTGTCGGTGTGTGTGTGTGTGTTGTCGGTGTGTGTGTGTGTGTGTGTTGTCGGTGTGTGTGTGTGTGTTGTCGGTGTGTGTGTGTGTGTTGTCGGTGTGTGTGTGTGTTGTCGGTGTGTGTGTGTGTGTGTGTGTTGTCGGTGTGTGTGTGTGTGTGTGTGTTGTCGGTGTGTGTGTGGGTGTGTGTGTGTTGTGTGTGTGTGTGTTGTCGGTGTGTGTGTGTGTGTGTTGTCGGTGTGTGTGTGTGTGTTGTCGGTGTGTGTGTGTGTGTTGTCGGTGTGTGTGTGTGTGTGTGTGTGTGTTGTCGGTGTGTGTGTGTTGTCGGTGTGTGTGTGTGTGTGTTGTGGGTGTGTTGTCGGTGTGTGTGTGTGTGTGTGTTGTCGGTGTGTGCGTGTGTGTTTTGTCGGTGTGTGTGTGTTGTGTGTGTGTGTGTTGTCGGTGTGTGTGTGTGTTGTCGGTGTGTGTGTGTGTGTGTGTGTGTGTTGTCGGTGTGTGTGTGTGTGTTGTCGGTGTGTGTGTGTGTGTTGTCGGTGTGTGTGTGTGTGTGTGTTGTCGGTGTGTGTGTGTGTGTTGTCGTGTGTGTGTGTGTGTGTGTGTGTGTTGTCGGTGTGTGTGTGTTTTTTGTCGGTGTGTGTGTGTGTGTGTTGTTGGTGTGTGTGTGTGTGTTGTCGGTGTGTTTGTGTGTGTGTGTTGTCGCTGTGTGTGTGTGTTGTCGGTGTGTGTGTGTGTGTTGTCGGTGTGTGTGTGTGTGTGTGTGTGTGTGTGTGTTGTCGGTGTGTGTGTGTGTTGTCGGTGTGTGTGTGTGTATGTGTTGTCGGTGTGTGTGTGTGTGTGTTGTCGGTGTGTGTGTGTGTGTGTTGTCGGTGTGTGTGTGTGTGTGTTGTCGGTATGTGTGTGTGTGTTGCTGGTGTTTGTGTGTGTGTGTGTTGTCGGTGTGTGTGTGTTGTCGGTGTGTGTGTGTGTGTGTGTGTGTGTGTGTGTGTGTGTGTGTTGTCGGTGTGTGTGTGTGTGTTGTCGGTGTGTGTGTGTGTGTGTTGTCGGTGTGTGTGTGTGTGTTGTCGGTGTGTGTGTGTGTGTTGTCGGTGTGTTTGTGTGTGTGTGTGGTCGGTGTGTGTGTGTGTGTGTTGTCGGTGTGTGTGTGTTGTGTGTGTGTGTGTTGTCGGTGTGTGTGTTTGTTGTCGGTGTGTGTGTGTGTGTGTGTGTGTTGTCGGTGTGTGTGTGTGTGTGTGTTGTCGGTGTGTGTGTGTGTGTGTTTGTGTTGTCGGTGTGTGTGTGTGTGTGTGTGTGTGTTGTGTGTGTGTGTGTTGTCGGTGTGTGTGTGTGTTGTCGGTGTGTGTGTGTGTGTTTTGTCGGTGTGTGTGTGTGTGTGTTGTCGGTGTGTGTGTGTGTTGTCGGTGTGTGTGTGTGTGTGTGTGTGTTGTCGGTGTGTGTGTGTGTGTTGTCGGTGTGTGTGTGTGTGTTGTCGGTGTGTGTGTGTGTTGTCGGTGTGTATGTGTGTGTGTTGTCAGTGTGTGTGTGTGTGTGTTGTCGGTGTGTGTGTGTTTATGTGTTGTCGGTGTGTGTGTGTGTGTGTTGTCGGTGTGTGTGTGTGTGTTGTCGGTGTGTGTGTGTGTGTGTTGTCGGTGTGTGTGTGTGTGTGTTGTCGGTGTGTGTGTGTGTGTGTGTTGTCGGTGTGTGTGTGTTGTCGGTGTGTGTGTGTTGTCAGTGTGTGTGTGTGTTGTCAGTGTGTTGTCGGTGTGTGTGTGTGTGTTGTTGGTGTGTGTTGTCGGTGTGTGTGTGTGTGTTGTGTGTGTGTGTGTTTTCGGTGTGTGTGTGTGTTGTCGGTGTGTGTGTGTGTGTGTTGTCGGTGTGTGTGTGTGTGTTGTCGGTGTGTGTGTGTGTGTGTTGTCGGTGTGTGTGTGTGTGTGTGTTGTCGGTGTGTGTGTGTGTGTGTGTTGTCGGTGTGTGTGTGTGTGTGTGTGTTGTCGGTGTGTGTGTGTGTGTTGTGTGTGTGTGTGTTGTCGGTGTGTGTGTTTGTGTGTTGTCGGTGTGTGTGTGTGTGTGTGTGTGTTGTCGGTGTGTGTGTGTTGTCGGTGTGTGTGTGTGTGTGTGTTGTCAGTGTGTGTGTGTGTGTGTGTTGTCGGTGTGTGTGTGTGTGTTGTCGGTGTGTGTGTGTGTGTTGTCGGTGTTGTGTGTGTGTTGTCGGTGTGTGTGTGTGTGTGTGTGTTGTCGGTGTGTGTGTGTGTGTGTGTGTTGTCGGTGTGTGTGTGGGTGTGTGTGTGTTGTGTGTGTGTGTGTTGTCGGTGTGTGTGTGTGTGTGTTGTCGGTGTGTGTGTGTGTGTTGTCGGTGTGTGTGTGTGTGTTGTCGGTGTGTGTGTGTGTGTGTGTGTGTTGTCGGTGTGTGTGTGTTGTCGGTGTGTGTGTGTGTGTGTTGTGGGTGTGTTGTCGGTGTGTGTGTGTGTGTGTGTTGTCGGTGTGTGCGTGTGTGTTTTGTCGGTGTGTGTGTGTTGTGTGTGTGTGTGTTGTCGGTGTGTGTGTGTGTTGTCGGTGTGTGTGTGTGTGTGTGTGTGTGTTGTCGGTGTGTGTGTGTGTTGTCGGTGTGTGTGTGTGTGTGTTGTCGGTGTGTGTGTGTGTGTTGTCGGTGTGTGTGTGTGTGTTGTCGGTGTGTTTGTGTGTGTGTGTGGTCGGTGTGTGTGTGTGTGTGTTGTCGGTGTGTGTGTGTTGTGTGTGTGTGTGTTGTCGGTGTGTGTGTTTGTTGTCGGTGTGTGTGTGTGTGTGTGTGTGTTGTCGGTGTGTGTGTGTGTGTGTGTGTTGTCGGTGTGTGTGTGTGTGTGTGTTTGTGTTGTCGGTGTGTGTGTGTGTGTGTGTGTGTGTTGTGTGTGTGTGTGTTGTCGGTGTGTGTGTGTGTGTTGTCGGTGTGTGTGTGTGTGTTGTCGGTGTGTGTGTGTGTGTGTGTTGTCGGTGTGTGTGTGTGTGTTGTCGGTGTGTGTGTGTGTGTTGTCGGTGTGTGTGTGTGTTGTCGGTGTGTGTGTGTGTGTGTGTGTTGTCGGTGTGTGTGTGTGTGTGTGTGTTGTCGGTGTGTGTGTGGGTGTGTGTGTGTTGTGTGTGTGTGTGTTGTCGGTGTGTGTGTGTGTGTGTTGTCGGTGTGTGTGTGTGTGTTGTCGGTGTGTGTGTGTGTGTTGTCGGTGTGTGTGTGTGTGTGTGTGTTGTCGGTGTGTGTGTGTTGTCGGTGTGTGTGTGTGTGTGTTGTGGGTGTGTTGTCGGTGTGTGTGTGTGTGTGTTGTCGGTGTGTGCGTGTGTGTTTTGTCGGTGTGTGTGTGTTGTGTGTGTGTGTGTTGTCGGTGTGTGTGTGTGTTGTCGGTGTGTGTGTGTGTGTGTGTGTTGTCGGTGTGTGTGTGTGTGTTGTCGGTGTGTGTGTGTGTGTGTGTTGTCGGTGTGTGTGTGTGTGTGTGTTGTCGGTGTGTGTGTGTGTGTTGTCGGTGTGTGTGTGTGTGTTGTCGGTGTGTGTGTGTGTGTGTGTGTGTTGTCGGTGTGTGTGTGTTTTTTGTCGGTGTGTGTGTGTGTGTGTTGTTGGTGTGTGTGTGTGTGTTGTCGGTGTGTTTGTGTGTGTGTGTTGTCGCTGTGTGTGTGTGTTGTCGGTGTGTGTGTGTGTGTTGTCGGTGTGTGTGTGTGTGTGTGTGTGTGTGTTGTCGGTGTGTGTGTGTGTTCTCGGTGTGTGTGTGTGTATGTGTTGTCGGTGTGTGTGTGTGTGTGTTGTCGGTGTGTGTGTGTGTGTGTTGTCGGTGTGTGTGTGTGTGTGTTGTCGGTATGTGTGTGTGTGTTGCTGGTGTTTGTGTGTGTGTGTGTTGTCGGTGTGTGTGTGTTGTCGGTGTGTGTGTGTGTGTGTGTGTGTGTGTGTGTGTGTGTGTGTTGTCGGTGTGTGTGTGTGTGTTGTCGGTGTGTGTGTGTGTGTGTTGTCGGTGTGTGTGTGTGTGTTGTCGGTGTGTGTGTGTGTGGTCGGTGTGTGTGTGTGTGTGTTGTCGGTGTGTGTGTGTTGTGTGTGTGTGTGTTGTCGGTGTGTGTGTTTGTTGTCGATGTGTGTGTGTGTGTGTGTGTGTGTTGTCGGTGTGTGTGTGTGTGTGTGTTGTCGGTGTGTGTGTGTGTGTGTTTGTGTTGTCGGTGTGTGTGTGTGTGTGTGTGTGTGTTGTGTGTGTGTGTGTTGTCGGTGTGTGTGTGTGTTGTCGGTGTGTGTGTGTGTGTTTTGTCGGTGTGTGTGTGTGTGTGTTGTCGGTGTGTGTGTGTGTTGTCGGTGTGTGTGTGTGTGTGTGTGTGTTGTCGGTGTGTGTGTGTGTGTTGTCGGTGTGTGTGTGTGTGTTGTCGGTGTGTGTGTGTGTTGTCGGTGTGTATGTGTGTGTGTTGTCAGTGTGTGTGTGTGTGTGTTGTCGGTGTGTGTGTGTTTATGTGTTGTAGGTGTGTGTGTGTGTGTGTTGTCGGTGTGTGTGTGTGTTGTCGGTGTGTGTGTGTGTGTGTTGTCGGTGTGTGTGTGTGTGTGTTGTCGGTGTGTGTGTGTGTGTGTGTTGTCGGTGTGTGTGTGTTGTCGGTGTGTGTGTGTTGTCGGTGTGTGTGTGTGTTGTCAGTGTGTTGTCGGTGTGTGTGTGTGTGTTGTTGGTGTGTGTTGTCGGTGTGTGTGTGTGTGTTGTGTGTGTGTGTGTTTTCGGTGTGTGTGTGTGTTGTCGGTGTGTGTGTGTGTGTGTTGTCGGTGTGTGTGTGTGTGTTGTCGGTGTGTGTGTGTGTGTGTTGTCGGTGTGTGTGTGTGTGTGTGTTGTCGGTGTGTGTGTGTGTGTGTGTTGTCGGTGTGTGTGTGTGTGTGTGTGTTGTCGGTGTGTGTGTGTGTGTTGTGTGTGTGTGTGTTGTCGGTGTGTGTGTGTGTGTGTGTGTTGTCGGTGTGTGTGTGTGTGTGTGTGTTGTCGGTGTGTGTGTGGGTGTGTGTGTGTTGTGTGTGTGTGTGTTGTCGGTGTGTGTGTGTGTGTGTTGTCGGTGTGTGTGTGTGTGTTGTCGGTGTGTGTGTGTGTGTTGTCGGTGTGTGTGTGTGTGTGTGTGTGTTGTCGGTGTGTGTGTGTTGTCGGTGTGTGTGTGTGTGTGTTGTGGGTGTGTTGTCGGTGTGTGTGTGTGTGTGTGTTGTCGGTGTGTGCGTGTGTGTTTTGTCGGTGTGTGTGTGTTGTGTGTGTGTGTGTTGTCGGTGTGTGTGTGTGTTGTCGGTGTGTGTGTGTGTGTGTGTGTGTGTTGTCGGTGTGTGTGTGTGTGTTGTCGGTGTGTGTGTGTGTGTGTTGTCGGTGTGTGTGTGTGTGTTGTCGGTGTGTGTGTGTGTGTTGTCGGTGTGTTTGTGTGTGTGTGTGGTCGGTGTGTGTGTGTGTGTGTTGTCGGTGTGTGTGTGTTGTGTGTGTGTGTGTTGTCGGTGTGTGTGTTTGTTGTCGGTGTGTGTGTGTGTGTGTGTGTGTGTGTGTGTGTTGTCGGTGTGTGTGTGTGTGTGTGTGTTGTCGGTGTGTGTGTGTGTGTGTGTTTGTGTTGTCGGTGTGTGTGTATGTGTGTGTGTGTGTTGTGTGTGTGTGTGTTGTCGGTGTGTGTGTGTGTGTTGTCGGTGTGTGTGTGTGTGTTGTCGGTGTGTGTGTGTGTGTGTGTTGTCGGTGTGTGTGTGTGTGTTGTCGGTGTGTGTGTGTGTGTTGTCGGTGTGTGTGTGTGTTGTCGGTGTGTGTGTGTGTGTGTGTGTTGTCGGTGTGTGTGTGTGTGTGTGTGTTGTCGGTGTGTGTGTGGGTGTGTGTGTGTTGTGTGTGTGTGTGTTGTCGGTGTGTGTGTGTGTGTGTTGTCGGTGTGTGTGTGTGTGTTGTCGGTGTGTGTGTGTGTGTGTGTGTTGTCGGTGTGTGTGTGTGTGTGTGTGTTGTCGGTGTGTGTGTGGGTGTGTGTGTGTTGTGTGTGTGTGTGTTGTCGGTGTGTGTGTGTGTGTGTTGTCGGTGTGTGTGTGTGTGTTGTCGGTGTGTGTGTGTGTGTTGTCGGTGTGTGTGTGTGTGTGTGTGTTGTCGGTGTGTGTGTGTTGTCGGTGTGTGTGTGTGTGTGTTGTGGGTGTGTTGTCGGTGTGTGTGTGTGTGTGTGTTGTCGGTGTGTGCGTGTGTGTTTTGTCGGTGTGTGTGTGTTGTGTGTGTGTGTGTTGTCGGTGTGTGTGTGTGTTGTCGGTGTGTGTGTGTGTGTGTGTGTGTGTTGTCGGTGTGTGTGTGTGTGTTGTCGGTGTGTGTGTGTGTGTGTGTTGTCGGTGTGTGTGTGTGTGTGTGTTGTCGGTGTGTGTGTGTGTGTTGTCGGTGTGTGTGTGTGTGTTGTCGGTGTGTGTGTGTGTGTGTGTGTGTTGTCGGTGTGTGTGTGTTTTTTGTCGGTGTGTGTGTGTGTGTGTTGTTGGTGTGTGTGTGTGTGTTGTCGGTGTGTTTGTGTGTGTGTGTTGTCGCTGTGTGTGTGTGTTGTCGGTGTGTGTGTGTGTGTTGTCGGTGTGTGTGTGTGTGTGTGTGTGTGTGTTGTCGGTGTGTGTGTGTGTTGTCGGTGTGTGTGTGTGTATGTGTTGTCGGTGTGTGTGTGTGTGTGTTGTCGGTGTGTGTGTGTGTGTGTTGTCGGTGTGTGTGTGTGTGTGTTGTCGGTATGTGTGTGTGTGTTGCTGGTGTTTGTGTGTGTGTGTGTTGTCGGTGTGTGTGTGTTGTCGGTGTGTGTGTGTGTGTGTGTGTGTGTGTGTGTGTGTGTGTGTTGTCGGTGTGTGTGTGTGTGTTGTCGGTGTGTGTGTGTGTGTGTTGTCGGTGTGTGTGTGTGTGTTGTCGGTGTGTGTGTGTGTGTTGTCGGTGTGTTTGTGTGTGTGTGTGGTCGGTGTGTGTGTGTGTGTGTTGTCGGTGTGTGTGTGTTGTGTGTGTGTGTGTTGTCGGTGTGTGTGTTTGTTGTCGGTGTGTGTGTGTGTGTGTGTGTGTGTTGTCGGTGTGTGTGTGTGTGTGTGTTGTCGGTGTGTGTGTGTGTGTGTTTGTGTTGTCGGTGTGTGTGTGTGTGTGTGTGTGTGTTGTGTGTGTGTGTGTTGTCGGTGTGTGTGTGTGTTGTCGGTGTGTGTGTGTGTGTTTTGTCGGTGTGTGTGTGTGTGTGTTGTCGGTGTGTGTGTGTGTTGTCGGTGTGTGTGTGTGTGTGTGTGTGTTGTCGGTGTGTGTGTGTGTGTTGTCGGTGTGTGTGTGTGTGTTGTCGGTGTGTGTGTGTGTTGTCGGTGTGTATGTGTGTGTGTTGTCAGTGTGTGTGTGTGTGTGTTGTCGGTGTGTGTGTGTTTATGTGTTGTCGGTGTGTGTGTGTGTGTGTTGTCGGTGTGTGTGTGTGTTGTCGGTGTGTGTGTGTGTGTGTTGTCGGTGTGTGTGTGTGTGTGTTGTCGGTGTGTGTGTGTGTGTGTGTTGTCGGTGTGTGTGTGTTGTCGGTGTGTGTGTGTTGTCGGTGTGTGTGTGTGTTGTCAGTGTGTTGTCGGTGTGTGTGTGTGTTGTTGGTGTGTGTTGTCGGTGTGTGTGTGTGTGTTGTGTGTGTGTGTGTTTTCGGTGTGTGTGTGTGTTGTCGGTGTGTGTGTGTGTGTGTTGTCGGTGTGTGTGTGTGTGTTGTCGGTGTGTGTGTGTGTGTGTTGTCGGTGTGTGTGTGTGTGTGTGTTGTCGGTGTGTGTGTGTGTGTGTGTTGTCGGTGTGTGTGTGTGTGTGTGTGTTGTCGGTGTGTGTGTGTGTGTTGTGTGTGTGTGTGTTGTCGGTGTGTGTGTTTGTGTGTTGTCGGTGTGTGTGTGTGTGTGTGTGTTGTCGGTGTGTGTGTGTTGTCGGTGTGTGTGTGTGTGTGTGTTGTCAGTGTGTGTGTGTGTTGTCGGTGTGTGTGTGTGTGTTGTCGGTGTGTGTGTGTGTGTTGTCGGTGTTGTGTGTGTGTGTGTTGTCGGTGTGTGTGTGTGTTGTCGGTGTGTGTGTGTGTGTGTGTGTGTGTTGTCGGTGTGTGTGTGTTGTCGGTGTGTGTGTGTGTGTGTTGTCGGTGTGTGTGTGTGTTGTCGGTGTGTGTGTGTTGTCAGTGTGTGTGTGTGTGTGTGTTGTCGGTGTGTGTGTGTGTGTTGCTGGTGTTTGTGTGTGTGTGTGTTGTCGGTGTGTGTGTGTGTGTGTGTGTGTGTGTTGTCGGTGTGTGCGTGTGTGTTTTGTCGGTGTGTGTGTGTGTGTTGTGTGTGTGTGTGTTGTCGGTGTGTGTGTGTGTTGTCGGTGTGTGTGTGTGTGTTGTCGGTGTGTGTGTGTGTGTGTGTGTGTGTGTGTGTGTGTGTTGTCGGTGTGTGTGTGTGTGTGTTGTCGGTGTGTGTGTGTGTGTTGTCGGTGTGTGTGTGTGTTGTCGGTGTGTATGTGTGTGTGTTGTCAGTGTGTGTGTGTGTGTGTTGTCGGTGTGTGTGTGTTTATGTGTTGTCGGTGTGTGTGTGTGTGTTGTCGGTGTGTGTGTGTGTTGTCGGTGTGTGTGTGTGTGTGTGTTGTCGGTTTGTGTGTGTGTGTGTGTGTTGTCGGTGTGTGTGTGTGTTGTCGGTGTGTGTGTGTGTGAGTGTTGTGGGTGTGTTGTCGGTGTGTGTGTGGGTGTGTTGTCCGTGTGTGCGTGTGTGTTTTGTCGGTGTGTGTGTGTGTGTGTTGTCGGTGTGTGTGTGTTGTGTGTGTGTGTGTTGTCGGTGTGTGTGTGTGAGTGTGTGTGTTGTCGGTGTGTGTGTGTGTGTGTTGTCGGTGTGTGTGTGTGTGTGTGTTGTCGGTGTGTGTGTGTGTGTTGTCGGTGTGTGTGTGTGTGTGTGTTGTCGGTGTGTATGTGTGTGTGTTGTCAGTGTGTGTGTGTGTGTGTTGTCGGTGTGTGTGTGTTTATGTGTTGTCGGTGTGTGTGTGTGTGTGTTGTCGGTGTGTGTGTGTTTATGTGTTGTCGGTGTGTGTGTGTGTGTGTTGTCGGTGTGTGTGTGTGTTGTCGGTGTGTGTGTGTGTGTGTTGTCGGTTTGTGTGTGTGTGTGTGTGTTGTCGGTGTGTGTGTGTGTTGTCGGTGTGTGTGTGTGTTGTCGGTGTGTGTGTGTGTTGTCGGTGTGTGTGTGTGTGAGTGTTGTGGGTGTGTTGTCGGTGTGTGTGTGGGTGTGTTGTCGGTGTGTGCGTGTGTGTTTTGTCGGTGTGTGTGTGTGTGTTGTCGGTGTGTGTGTGTGTGTTGTGTGTGTGTGTGTTGTCGGTGTGTGTGTGTGAGTGTGTGTGTTGTCGGTGTGTGTGTGTGAGTGTGTGTGTTGTCGGTGTGTGTGTGTGTGTGTGTTGTCGGTGTGTGTGTGTTGTCGGTGTGTGTGTGTGTGTGTGTTGTCGGTGTGTATGTGTGTGTGTTGTCAGTGTGTGTGTGTGTGTGTTGTCGGTGTGTGTGTGTTTATGTGTTGTCGGTGTGTGTGTGTGTGTGTTGTCGGTGTGTATGTGTGTTGTCGGTGTGCGTGTGTGTGTTGTCGGTGTGTGTGTGTGTGTGTTGTCGGTGTGTGTGTGTGTGTGTTGTCGGTGTGTGTGTGTGTGTGTGTGTTGTCGGTGTGTGTGTGTGTGTGTGTTGTCGGTGTGTGTGTGGGTGTGTGTGTGTTGTGTGTGTGTGTTGTCGGTGTGTGTGTGTGTGTGTTGTCGGTGTGTGTGTGTGTTGTCGGTGTGCGTGTGTGTGTTGTCGGTGTGTGTGTGTGTGTTGTCGGTGTGTGTGTGTTATCGGTGTGTGTGTGTGTGTGTGTTGTCGGTGTGTGTGTGTGTGTGTGTGTGTTGTCGGTGTGTGTGTGTGTGTGTTGTCGGTGTGTGTGTGTGTGTGTGTTGTCGGTGTGTGTGTGTTGTCGGTGTGTGTGTGTGTGTATTGTGGGTGTGTTGTCGGTGTGTGTGTGTGTTTGTGTTGTCGGTGTGTGCGTGTGTGTTTTGTCGGTGTGTGTGTTGTGTGTGTGTGTGTTGTCGGTGTGTGTGTGTGTTGTTGGTGTGTGTGTGTGTGTGTGTGTGTGTGTGTGTGTTGTCGGTGTGTGTGTGTGTGTGTGTGTGTGTGTTTTGTCGGTGTGTGTGTGTGTGTTGTCGGTGTGTGTGTGTGTGTTGTCGGTGTGTGTGTGTGTGTGTGTGTGTGTGTGTGTTGTCGGTGTGTGTGTGTGTGTTGTCGGTGTGTGTGTGTGTGTTGTCGGTGTGTTTGTGTGTGTGTGTTGTCGCTGTGTGTGTGTGTTGTCGGTGTGTGTGTGTGTGTTGTCGGTGTGTGTGTGTGTGTGTGTGTGTGTGTGTGTTGTCGGTGTGTGTGTGTTGTCGGTGTGTGTGTGTGTATGTGTTGTCGGTGTGTGTGTGTGTTGTCGGTGTGTGTGTGTGTGTGTTGTCGGTGTGTGTGTGTGTGTGTTGTCGGTATGTGTGTGTGTGTTGCTGGTGTTGTGTGTGTGTGTGTGTTGTCGGTGTGTGTGTGTTGTCGGTGTGTGTGTGTGTGTGTGTGTGTGTGTGTGTGTGTGTTGTCGGTGTGTGTGTGTGTGTTGTCGGTGTGTGTGTGTGTGTGTTGTCGGTGTGTGTGTGTGTGTTGTCGGTGTGTGTGTGTGTGTTGTCGGTGTGTTTGTGTGTGTGTGTGGTCGGTGTGTGTGTGTGTGTGTTGTCGGTGTGTGTGTGTTGTGTGTGTGTGTGTTGTCGGTGTGTGTGTTTGTTGTCGGTGTGTGTGTGTGTGTGTGTGTGTGTTGTCGGTGTGTGTGTGTGTGTGTGTGTGTGTTGTCGGTGTGTGTGTGTGTGTGTGTTTGTGTTGTCGGTGTGTGTGTGTGTGTGTTGTGTGTGTGTGTGTTGTCGGTGTGTGTGTGTGTTGTCGGTGTGTGTGTGTGTGTGTTGTCGGTGTGTGTGTGTGTTGTCGGTGTGTGTGTGTGTTGTCGGTGTGTGTGTGTGTGTTGTCGGTGTGTGTGTGTGTGTTGTCGGTGTGTGTGTGTGTGTTGTCGGTGTGTATGTGTTTGTTGTCAGTGTGTGTGTGTGTGTGTTGTCGGTGTGTGTGTGTTTATGTGTTGTCGGTGTGTGTGTGTGTGTGTTGTCGGTGTGTGTGTGTGTGTTGTCGGTGTGTGTGTGTGTGTGTTGTCGGTGTGTGTGTGTGTGTGTTGTCGGTGTGTGTGTGTGTGTGCGTGTTGTCGGTGTGTGTGTGTTGTCGGTGTGTGTTTGTTGTCGGTGTGTGTGTGTGTTGTCGGTGTGTTGTCGGTGTGTGTGTGTGTGTTGTTGGTGTGTGTTGTCGGTGTGTGTGTGTGTGTTGTGTGTGTGTGTGTTTTCGGTGTGTGTGTGTGTTGTCGGTGTGTGTGTGTGTGTGTTGTCGGTGTGTGTGTGTGTGTTGTCGGTGTGTGTGTGTGTGTGTTGTCGGTGTGTGTGTGTGTGTGTGTTGTCGGTGTGTGTGTGTGTGTTGTCGGTGTGTGTGTGTGTGTGTGTTGTCGGTGTGTGTGTGTGTGTTGTGTGTGTGTGTGTTGTCGGTGTGTGTGTTTGTGTGTTGTCGGTGTGTGTGTGTGTGTGTGTGTTGTCGGTGTGTGTGTGTTGTCGGTGTGTGTGTGTGTGTTGTCAGTGTGTGTGTGTGTGTGTGTGTTGTCGGTGTGTGTGTGTGTGTTGTCGGTGTGTGTGTGTGTGTTGTCGGTGTGTGTGTGTGTGTGTTGTCGGTGTGTGTGTGTGTGTGTGTTGTCGGTGTGTGTGTGTTGTCGGTGTGTGTGTGTTGTCGGTGTGTGTGTGTGTTGTCAGTGTGTTGTCGGTGTGTGTGTGTGTGTTGTTGGTGTGTGTTGTCGGTGTGTGTGTGTGTGTTGTGTGTGTGTGTGTTTTCGGTGTGTGTGTGTGTTGTCGGTGTGTGTGTGTGTGTGTTGTCGGTGTGTGTGTGTGTGTTGTCGGTGTGTGTGTGTGTGTGTTGTCGGTGTGTGTGTGTGTGTGTGTTGTCGGTGTGTGTGTGTGTGTGTGTTGTCGGTGTGTGTGTGTGTGTGTGTGTTGTCGGTGTGTGTGTGTGTGTGTGTGTGTGTGTGTGTTGTCGGTGTGTGTGTGTGTGTGTGTGTTGTCGGTGTGTGTGTGTGTGTGTGTGTTGTCGGTGTGTGTGTGGGTGTGTGTGTGTTGTGTGTGTGTGTGTTGTCGGTGTGTGTGTGTGTGTGTTGTCGGTGTGTGTGTGTGTGTTGTCGGTGTGTGTGTGTGTGTTGTCGGTGTGTGTGTGTGTGTGTGTGTGTTGTCGGTGTGTGTGTGTTGTCGGTGTGTGTGTGTGTGTGTTGTGGGTGTGTTGTCGGTGTGTGTGTGTGTGTGTGTTGTCGGTGTGTGCGTGTGTGTTTTGTCGGTGTGTGTGTGTTGTGTGTGTGTGTGTTGTCGGTGTGTGTGTGTGTTGTCGGTGTGTGTGTGTGTGTGTGTGTGTGTTGTCGGTGTGTGTGTGTGTGTTGTCGGTGTGTGTGTGTGTGTGTTGTCGGTGTGTGTGTGTGTGTTGTCGGTGTGTGTGTGTGTGTTGTCGGTGTGTTTGTGTGTGTGTGTGGTCGGTGTGTGTGTGTGTGTGTTGTCGGTGTGTGTGTGTTGTGTGTGTGTGTGTTGTCGGTGTGTGTGTTTGTTGTCGGTGTGTGTGTGTGTGTGTGTGTGTGTGTGTGTGTTGTCGGTGTGTGTGTGTGTGTGTGTGTTGTCGGTGTGTGTGTGTGTGTGTGTTTGTGTTGTCGGTGTGTGTGTATGTGTGTGTGTGTGTTGTGTGTGTGTGTGTTGTCGGTGTGTGTGTGTGTGTTGTCGGTGTGTGTGTGTGTGTTGTCGGTGTGTGTGTGTGTGTGTGTTGTCGGTGTGTGTGTGTGTGTTGTCGGTGTGTGTGTGTGTGTTGTCGGTGTGTGTGTGTGTTGTCGGTGTGTGTGTGTGTGTGTGTGTTGTCGGTGTGTGTGTGTGTGTGTGTGTTGTCGGTGTGTGTGTGGGTGTGTGTGTGTTGTGTGTGTGTGTGTTGTCGGTGTGTGTGTGTGTGTGTTGTCGGTGTGTGTGTGTGTGTTGTCGGTGTGTGTGTGTGTGTGTGTGTTGTCGGTGTGTGTGTGTGTGTGTGTGTTGTCGGTGTGTGTGTGGGTGTGTGTGTGTTGTGTGTGTGTGTGTTGTCGGTGTGTGTGTGTGTGTGTTGTCGGTGTGTGTGTGTGTGTTGTCGGTGTGTGTGTGTGTGTTGTCGGTGTGTGTGTGTGTGTGTGTGTTGTCGGTGTGTGTGTGTTGTCGGTGTGTGTGTGTGTGTGTTGTGGGTGTGTTGTCGGTGTGTGTGTGTGTGTGTGTTGTCGGTGTGTGCGTGTGTGTTTTGTCGGTGTGTGTGTGTTGTGTGTGTGTGTGTTGTCGGTGTGTGTGTGTGTTGTCGGTGTGTGTGTGTGTGTGTGTGTGTGTTGTCGGTGTGTGTGTGTGTGTTGTCGGTGTGTGTGTGTGTGTGTGTTGTCGGTGTGTGTGTGTGTGTGTGTTGTCGGTGTGTGTGTGTGTGTTGTCGGTGTGTGTGTGTGTGTTGTCGGTGTGTGTGTGTGTGTGTGTGTGTTGTCGGTGTGTGTGTGTGTTTTGTCGGTGTGTGTGTGTGTGTGTTGTTGGTGTGTGTGTGTGTGTTGTCGGTGTGTTTGTGTGTGTGTGTTGTCGCTGTGTGTGTGTGTTGTCGGTGTGTGTGTGTGTGTTGTCGGTGTGTGTGTGTGTGTGTGTGTGTGTGTTGTCGGTGTGTGTGTGTGTTGTCGGTGTGTGTGTGTGTATGTGTTGTCGGTGTGTGTGTGTGTGTGTTGTCGGTGTGTGTGTGTGTGTGTTGTCGGTGTGTGTGTGTGTGTGTTGTCGGTATGTGTGTGTGTGTTGCTGGTGTTTGTGTGTGTGTGTGTTGTCGGTGTGTGTGTGTTGTCGGTGTGTGTGTGTGTGTGTGTGTGTGTGTGTGTGTGTGTGTGTTGTCGGTGTGTGTGTGTGTGTTGTCGGTGTGTGTGTGTGTGTGTTGTCGGTGTGTGTGTGTGTGTTGTCGGTGTGTGTGTGTGTGTTGTCGGTGTGTTTGTGTGTGTGTGTGGTCGGTGTGTGTGTGTGTGTGTTGTCGGTGTGTGTGTGTTGTGTGTGTGTGTGTTGTCGGTGTGTGTGTTTGTTGTCGGTGTGTGTGTGTGTGTGTGTGTGTGTTGTCGGTGTGTGTGTGTGTGTGTGTTGTCGGTGTGTGTGTGTGTGTGTTTGTGTTGTCGGTGTGTGTGTGTGTGTGTGTGTGTGTTGTGTGTGTGTGTGTTGTCGGTGTGTGTGTGTGTTGTCGGTGTGTGTGTGTGTGTGTTGTCGGTGTGTGTGTGTGTGTGTTGTCGGTGTGTGTGTGTGTTGTCGGTGTGTGTGTGTGTGTGTGTGTGTTGTCGGTGTGTGTGTGTGTGTTGTCGGTGTGTGTGTGTGTGTTGTCGGTGTGTGTGTGTGTTGTCGGTGTGTATGTGTGTGTGTTGTCAGTGTGTGTGTGTGTGTGTTGTCGGTGTGTGTGTGTTTATGTGTTGTCGGTGTGTGTGTGTGTGTGTTGTCGGTGTGTGTGTGTGTTGTCGGTGTGTGTGTGTGTGTGTTGTCGGTGTGTGTGTGTGTGTGTTGTCGGTGTGTGTGTGTGTGTGTGTTGTCGGTGTGTGTGTGTTGTCGGTGTGTGTGTGTTGTCGGTGTGTGTGTGTGTTGTCAGTGTGTTGTCGGTGTGTGTGTGTGTTGTTGGTGTGTGTTGTCGGTGTGTGTGTGTGTGTTGTGTGTGTGTGTGTTTTCGGTGTGTGTGTGTGTTGTCGGTGTGTGTGTGTGTGTGTTGTCGGTGTGTGTGTGTGTGTTGTCGGTGTGTGTGTGTGTGTGTTGTCGGTGTGTGTGTGTGTGTGTGTTGTCGGTGTGTGTGTGTGTGTGTGTTGTCGGTGTGTGTGTGTGTGTGTGTGTTGTCGGTGTGTGTGTGTGTGTTGTGTGTGTGTGTGTTGTCGGTGTGTGTGTTTGTGTGTTGTCGGTGTGTGTGTGTGTGTGTGTGTTGTCGGTGTGTGTGTGTTGTCGGTGTGTGTGTGTGTGTGTGTTGTCAGTGTGTGTGTGTGTTGTCGGTGTGTGTGTGTGTGTTGTCGGTGTGTGTGTGTGTGTTGTCGGTGTTGTGTGTGTGTGTGTTGTCGGTGTGTGTGTGTGTTGTCGGTGTGTGTGTGTGTGTGTGTGTGTGTTGTCGGTGTGTGTGTGTTGTCGGTGTGTGTGTGTGTGTGTTGTCGGTGTGTGTGTGTGTTGTCGGTGTGTGTGTGTTGTCAGTGTGTGTGTGTGTGTGTGTTGTCGGTGTGTGTGTGTGTGTTGCTGGTGTTTGTGTGTGTGTGTGTTGTCGGTGTGTGTGTGTGTGTGTGTGTGTGTGTTGTCGGTGTGTGCGTGTGTGTTTTGTCGGTGTGTGTGTGTGTGTTGTGTGTGTGTGTGTTGTCGGTGTGTGTGTGTGTTGTCGGTGTGTGTGTGTGTGTTGTCGGTGTGTGTGTGTGTGTGTGTGTGTGTGTGTGTGTTGTCGGTGTGTGTGTGTGTGTGTTGTCGGTGTGTGTGTGTGTGTTGTCGGTGTGTGTGTGTGTTGTCGGTGTGTATGTGTGTGTGTTGTCAGTGTGTGTGTGTGTGTGTTGTCGGTGTGTGTGTGTTTATGTGTTGTCGGTGTGTGTGTGTGTGTTGTCGGTGTGTGTGTGTGTTGTCGGTGTGTGTGTGTGTGTGTGTTGTCGGTTTGTGTGTGTGTGTGTGTGTTGTCGGTGTGTGTGTGTGTTGTCGGTGTGTGTGTGTGTGAGTGTTGTGGGTGTGTTGTCGGTGTGTGTGTGGGTGTGTTGTCCGTGTGTGCGTGTGTGTTTTGTCGGTGTGTGTGTGTGTGTGTTGTCGGTGTGTGTGTGTTGTGTGTGTGTGTGTTGTCGGTGTGTGTGTGTGAGTGTGTGTGTTGTCGGTGTGTGTGTGTGTGTGTTGTCGGTGTGTGTGTGTGTGTGTGTTGTCGGTGTGTGTGTGTGTGTTGTCGGTGTGTGTGTGTGTGTGTGTTGTCGGTGTGTATGTGTGTGTGTTGTCAGTGTGTGTGTGTGTGTGTTGTCGGTGTGTGTGTGTTTATGTGTTGTCGGTGTGTGTGTGTGTGTGTTGTCGGTGTGTGTGTGTTTATGTGTTGTCGGTGTGTGTGTGTGTGTGTTGTCGGTGTGTGTGTGTGTTGTCGGTGTGTGTGTGTGTGTGTTGTCGGTTTGTGTGTGTGTGTGTGTGTTGTCGGTGTGTGTGTGTGTTGTCGGTGTGTGTGTGTGTTGTCGGTGTGTGTGTGTGTTGTCGGTGTGTGTGTGTGTGAGTGTTGTGGGTGTGTTGTCGGTGTGTGTGTGGGTGTGTTGTCGGTGTGTGCGTGTGTGTTTTGTCGGTGTGTGTGTGTGTGTTGTCGGTGTGTGTGTGTGTGTTGTGTGTGTGTGTGTTGTCGGTGTGTGTGTGTGAGTGTGTGTGTTGTCGGTGTGTGTGTGTGAGTGTGTGTGTTGTCGGTGTGTGTGTGTGTGTGTGTTGTCGGTGTGTGTGTGTTGTCGGTGTGTGTGTGTGTGTGTGTTGTCGGTGTGTATGTGTGTGTGTTGTCAGTGTGTGTGTGTGTGTGTTGTCGGTGTGTGTGTGTTTATGTGTTGTCGGTGTGTGTGTGTGTGTGTTGTCGGTGTGTATGTGTGTTGTCGGTGTGCGTGTGTGTGTTGTCGGTGTGTGTGTGTGTGTGTTGTCGGTGTGTGTGTGTGTGTGTTGTCGGTGTGTGTGTGTGTGTGTGTGTTGTCGGTGTGTGTGTGTGTGTGTGTTGTCGGTGTGTGTGTGGGTGTGTGTGTGTTGTGTGTGTGTGTTGTCGGTGTGTGTGTGTGTGTGTTGTCGGTGTGTGTGTGTGTTGTCGGTGTGCGTGTGTGTGTTGTCGGTGTGTGTGTGTGTGTTGTCGGTGTGTGTGTGTTATCGGTGTGTGTGTGTGTGTGTGTTGTCGGTGTGTGTGTGTGTGTGTGTGTGTTGTCGGTGTGTGTGTGTGTGTGTTGTCGGTGTGTGTGTGTGTGTGTGTTGTCGGTGTGTGTGTGTTGTCGGTGTGTGTGTGTGTGTATTGTGGGTGTGTTGTCGGTGTGTGTGTGTGTTTGTGTTGTCGGTGTGTGCGTGTGTGTTTTGTCGGTGTGTGTGTTGTGTGTGTGTGTGTTGTCGGTGTGTGTGTGTGTTGTTGGTGTGTGTGTGTGTGTGTGTGTGTGTGTGTGTGTTGTCGGTGTGTGTGTGTGTGTGTGTGTGTTTTGTCGGTGTGTGTGTGTGTGTTGTCGGTGTGTGTGTGTGTGTTGTCGGTGTGTGTGTGTGTGTGTGTGTGTGTGTGTGTTGTCGGTGTGTGTGTGTGTGTTGTCGGTGTGTGTGTGTGTGTTGTCGGTGTGTTTGTGTGTGTGTGTTGTCGCTGTGTGTGTGTGTTGTCGGTGTGTGTGTGTGTGTTGTCGGTGTGTGTGTGTGTGTGTGTGTGTGTGTGTGTTGTCGGTGTGTGTGTGTTGTCGGTGTGTGTGTGTGTATGTGTTGTCGGTGTGTGTGTGTGTTGTCGGTGTGTGTGTGTGTGTGTTGTCGGTGTGTGTGTGTGTGTGTTGTCGGTATGTGTGTGTGTGTTGCTGGTGTTTGTGTGTGTGTGTGTTGTCGGTGTGTGTGTGTTGTCGGTGTGTGTGTGTGTGTGTGTGTGTGTGTGTGTGTGTGTTGTCGGTGTGTGTGTGTGTGTTGTCGGTGTGTGTGTGTGTGTGTTGTCGGTGTGTGTGTGTGTGTTGTCGGTGTGTGTGTGTGTGTTGTCGGTGTGTTTGTGTGTGTGTGTGGTCGGTGTGTGTGTGTGTGTGTTGTCGGTGTGTGTGTGTTGTGTGTGTGTGTGTTGTCGGTGTGTGTGTTTGTTGTCGGTGTGTGTGTGTGTGTGTGTGTGTGTTGTCGGTGTGTGTGTGTGTGTGTGTGTGTGTTGTCGGTGTGTGTGTGTGTGTGTGTTTGTGTTGTCGGTGTGTGTGTGTGTGTGTTGTGTGTGTGTGTGTTGTCGGTGTGTGTGTGTGTTGTCGGTGTGTGTGTGTGTGTGTTGTCGGTGTGTGTGTGTGTTGTCGGTGTGTGTGTGTGTTGTCGGTGTGTGTGTGTGTGTTGTCGGTGTGTGTGTGTGTGTTGTCGGTGTGTGTGTGTGTGTTGTCGGTGTGTATGTGTTTGTTGTCAGTGTGTGTGTGTGTGTGTTGTCGGTGTGTGTGTGTTTATGTGTTGTCGGTGTGTGTGTGTGTGTGTTGTCGGTGTGTGTGTGTGTGTTGTCGGTGTGTGTGTGTGTGTGTTGTCGGTGTGTGTGTGTGTGTGTTGTCGGTGTGTGTGTGTGTGTGCGTGTTGTCGGTGTGTGTGTGTTGTCGGTGTGTGTTTGTTGTCGGTGTGTGTGTGTGTTGTCGGTGTGTTGTCGGTGTGTGTGTGTGTGTTGTTGGTGTGTGTTGTCGGTGTGTGTGTGTGTGTTGTGTGTGTGTGTGTTTTCGGTGTGTGTGTGTGTTGTCGGTGTGTGTGTGTGTGTGTTGTCGGTGTGTGTGTGTGTGTTGTCGGTGTGTGTGTGTGTGTGTTGTCGGTGTGTGTGTGTGTGTGTGTTGTCGGTGTGTGTGTGTGTGTTGTCGGTGTGTGTGTGTGTGTGTGTTGTCGGTGTGTGTGTGTGTGTTGTGTGTGTGTGTGTTGTCGGTGTGTGTGTTTGTGTGTTGTCGGTGTGTGTGTGTGTGTGTGTGTTGTCGGTGTGTGTGTGTTGTCGGTGTGTGTGTGTGTGTTGTCAGTGTGTGTGTGTGTGTGTGTGTTGTCGGTGTGTGTGTGTGTGTTGTCGGTGTGTGTGTGTGTGTTGTCGGTGTTGTGTGTGTGTGTGTGTGTGTGTGTGTGTTGTCGGTGTGTGTGTGTGTGTGTTGTCGGTGTGTGTGTGTGTGTGTTGTCGGTGTGTGTGTGTGTGTTGTCGGTGTGTGTGTGTGTGTTGTCGGTGTGTTTGTGTGTGTGTGGTCGGTGTGTGTGTGTGTGTGTTGTCGGTGTGTGTGTGTTGTGTGTGTGTGTTGTCGGTGTGTGTGTTTGTTGTCGGTGTGTGTGTGTGTGTGTGTGTGTGTTGTCGGTGTGTGTGTGTGTGTGTGTGTGTTGTCGGTGTGTGTGTGTGTGTGTGTTTGTGTTGTCGGTGTGTGTGTGTGTGTGTTGTGTGTGTGTGTGTTGTCGGTGTGTGTGTGTGTTGTCGGTGTGTGTGTGTGTGTGTTGTCGGTGTGTGTGTGTGTGTGTTGTCGGTGTGTGTGTGTGTTGTCGGTGTGTGTGTGTTGTCGGTGTGTGTGTGTGTGTTGTCGGTGTGTGTGTGTGTGTGTTGTCGGTGTGTATGTGTTTGTTGTCAGTGTGTGTGTGTGTGTGTTGTCGGTGTGTGTGTGTTTATGTGTTGTCGGTGTGTGTGTGTGTGTGTTGTCGGTGTGTGTGTGTGTGTTGTCGGTGTGTGTGTGTGTGTGTTGTCGGTGTGTGTGTGTGTGTGTTGTCGGTGTGTGTGTGTGTGTGCGTGTTGTCGGTGTGTGTGTGTTGTCGGTGTGTGTTTGTTGTCGGTGTGTGTGTGTGTTGTCGGTGTGTTGTCGGTGTGTGTGTGTGTGTTGTTGGTGTGTGTTGTCGGTGTGTGTGTGTGTGTTGTGTGTGTGTGTGTTTTCGGTGTGTGTGTGTGTTGTCGGTGTGTGTGTGTGTGTGTTGTCGGTGTGTGTGTGTGTGTTGTCGGTGTGTGTGTGTGTGTGTTGTCGGTGTGTGTGTGTGTGTGTGTTGTCGGTGTGTGTGTGTGTGTTGTCGGTGTGTGTGTGTGTGTGTGTTGTCGGTGTGTGTGTGTGTGTTGTGTGTGTGTGTGTTGTCGGTGTGTGTGTTTGTGTGTTGTCGGTGTGTGTGTGTGTGTGTGTGTTGTCGGTGTGTGTGTGTTGTCGGTGTGTGTGTGTGTGTTGTCAGTGTGTGTGTGTGTGTGTGTGTTGTCGGTGTGTGTGTGTGTGTTGTCGGTGTGTGTGTGTGTGTTGTCGGTGTTGTGTGTGTGTGTGTGTGTGTGTGTGTGTTGTCGGTGTGTGTGTGTGTGTGTTGTCGGTGTGTGTGTGTGTGTGTTGTCGGTGTGTGTGTGTGTGTTGTCGGTGTGTGTGTGTGTGTTGTCGGTGTGTTTGTGTGTGTGTGGTCGGTGTGTGTGTGTGTGTGTTGTCGGTGTGTGTGTGTTGTGTGTGTGTGTGTTGTCGGTGTGTGTGTTTGTTGTCGGTGTGTGTGTGTGTGTGTGTGTGTTGTCGGTGTGTGTGTGTGTGTGTGTGTGTGTTGTCGGTGTGTGTGTGTGTGTGTGTTTGTGTTGTCGGTGTGTGTGTGTGTGTGTTGTGTGTGTGTGTGTTGTCGGTGTGTGTGTGTGTTGTCGGTGTGTGTGTGTGTGTGTTGTCGGTGTGTGTGTGTGTGTGTTGTCGGTGTGTGTGTGTGTTGTCGGTGTGTGTGTGTTGTCGGTGTGTGTGTGTGTGTTGTCGGTGTGTGTGTGTGTGTTGTCGGTGTGTATGTGTTTGTTGTCAGTGTGTGTGTGTGTGTGTTGTCGGTGTGTGTGTGTTTATGTGTTGTCGGTGTGTGTGTGTGTGTGTTGTCGGTGTGTGTGTGTGTGTTGTCGGTGTGTGTGTGTGTGTGTTGTCGGTGTGTGTGTGTGTGTGTTGTCGGTGTGTGTGTGTGTGTGCGTGTTGTCGGTGTGTGTGTGTTGTCGGTGTGTGTTTGTTGTCGGTGTGTGTGTGTGTTGTCGGTGTGTTGTCGGTGTGTGTGTGTGTGTTGTTGGTGTGTGTTGTCGGTGTGTGTGTGTGTGTTGTGTGTGTGTGTGTTTTCGGTGTGTGTGTGTGTTGTCGGTGTGTGTGTGTGTGTGTTGTCGGTGTGTGTGTGTGTGTTGTCGGTGTGTGTGTGTGTGTGTTGTCGGTGTGTGTGTGTCTGTGTGTTGTCGGTGTGTGTGTGTGTGTTGTCGGTGTGTGTGTGTGTGTGTGTTGTCGGTGTGTGTGTGTGTGTTGTGTGTGTGTGTGTTGTCGGTGTGTGTGTTTGTGTGTTGTCGGTGTGTGTGTGTGTGTGTGTGTTGTCGGTGTGTGTGTGTTGTCGGTGTGTGTGTGTGTGTTGTCAGTGTGTGTGTGTGTGTGTGTGTTGTCGGTGTGTGTGTGTGTGTTGTCGGTGTGTGTGTGTGTGTTGTCGGTGTTGTGTGTGTGTGTGTTGTCGGTGTGTGTGTGTGTTGTCGGTGTGTGTGTGTGTGTGTGTGTGTTGTCGGTGTGTGTGTGTTGTCGGTGTGTGTGTGTGTGTGTTGTCGGTGTGTGTGTGTGTGTGTTGTCGGTGTGTGTGTGTTGTCAGTGTGTGTGTGTGTGTGTGTTGTCGGTGTGTGTGTGTGTTGCTGGTGTTTGTGTGTGTGTGTGTTGTCGGTGTGTGTGTGTGTGTGTGTGTGTGTTGTCGGTGTGTGCGTGTGTGTTTTGTCGGTGTGTGTGTGTGTGTTGTGTGTGTGTGTGTTGTCGGTGTGTGTGTGTGTTGTCGGTGTGTGTGTGTGTTGTCGGTGTGTGTGTGTGTGTGTGTGTGTGTTTGTGTGTGTTTTTTGTCGCTGTGTGTGTGTGTGTGTGTTGTCGGTGTGTGTGTGGGTGTGTGTGTGTTGTGTGTGTGTGTTGTCGGTGTGTGTGTGTGTTGTCGGTGTGTGTGTGTGTGTGTTGTCGGTGTGTATGTGTGTTGTCGGTGTGCGTGTGTGTGTTGTCGGTGTGTGTGTGTGTGTGTGTTGTCGGTGTGTGTGTGTGTGTGTTGTCGGTGTGTGTGTGTGTGTGTGTGTTGTCGGTGTGTGTGTGTGTGTGTGTTGTCGGTGTGTGTGTGGGTGTGTGTGTGTTGTGTGTGTGTGTTGTCGGTGTGTGTGTGTGTGTGTGTTGTCGGTGTGTGTGTGTGTGTTGTCGGTGTGTGTGTGTGTGTGTTGTCGGTGTGTGTGTGTGTGTGTGTGTGTTGTCGGTGTGTGTGTGTTATCGGTGTGTGTGTGTGTGTGTGTTGTCGGTGTGTGTGTGTGTGTGTGTGTGTTGTCGGTGTGTGTGTGTGTGTGTTGTCGGTGTGTGTGTGTGTGTGTGTTGTCGGTGTGTGTGTGTTGTCGGTGTGTGTGTGTGTGTATTGTGGGTGTGTTGTCGGTGTGTGTGTGTGTTTGTGTTGTCGGTGTGTGCGTGTGTGTTTTGTCGGTGTGTGTGTTGTGTGTGTGTGTGTTGTCGGTGTGTGTGTGTGTTGTTGGTGTGTGTGTGTGTGTGTGTGTGTTGTCGGTGTGTGTGTGTGTGTGTGTGTGTGTGTTTTGTCGGTGTGTGTGTGTGTGTTGTCGGTGTGTGTGTGTGTGTGTGTGTGTGTGTGTGTGTTGTCGGTGTGTGTGTGTGTGTTGTCGGTGTGTGTGTGTGTGTGTTGTTGGTGTGTGTGTGTGTGTTGTCGGTGTGTTTGTGTGTGTGTGTTGTCGCTGTGTGTGTGTGTTGTCGGTGTGTGTGTGTGTGTTGTCGGTGTGTGTGTGTGTGTGTGTGTGTGTTGTCGGTGTGTGTGTGTTGTCGGTGTGTGTGTGTGTATGTGTTGTCGGTGTGTGTGTGTGTGTGTTGTCGGTGTGTGTGTGTGTGTTGTCGGTGTGTGTGTGTGTGTGTTGTCGGTATGTGTGTGTGTGTTGCTGGTGTTTGTGTGTGTGTGTGTTGTCGGTGTGTGTGTGTTGTCGGTGTGTGTGTGTGTGTGTGTGTGTGTGTGTGTGTGTTGTCGGTGTGTGTGTGTGTGTTGTCGGTGTGTGTGTGTGTGTGTTGTCGGTGTGTGTGTGTGTGTTGTCGGTGTGTGTGTGTGTGTTGTCGGTGTGTTTGTGTGTGTGTGTGGTCGGTGTGTGTGTGTGTGTGTTGTCGGTGTGTGTGTGTTGTGTGTGTGTGTGTTGTCGGTGTGTGTGTTTGTTGTCGGTGTGTGTGTGTGTGTGTGTGTATGTGTTGTCGGTGTGTGTGTGTGTGTGTGTGTGTGTGTTGTCGGTGTGTGTGTGTGTGTGTGTTTGTGTTGTCGGTGTGTGTGTGTTGTGTGTGTGTGTGTTGTCGGTGTGTGTGTGTGTTGTCGGTGTGTGTGTGTGTGTGTTGTCGGTGTGTGTGTGTGTGTGTTGTCGGTGTGTGTGTGTGTTGTCGGTGTGTGTGTGTGTGTTGTCGGTGTGTGTGTGTGTGTTGTCGGTGTGTGTGTGTGTGTTGTCGGTGTGTATGTGTGTGTGTTGTCAGTGTGTGTGTGTGTGTGTTGTCGGTGTGTGTGTGTTTATGTGTTGTCGGTGTGTGTGTGTGTGTGTTGTCGGTGTGTGTGTGTGTGTTGTCGGTGTGTGTGTGTGTGTGTTGTCGGTGTGTGTGTGTGTGTGTTGTCGGTGTGTGTGTGTGTGTTGTCGGTGTGTGTGTGTTGTCGGTGTGTGTGTGTTGTCGGTGTGTGTGTGTGTTGTCGGTGTGTTGTCGGTGTGTGTGTGTGTGTTGTTGGTGTCTGTTGTCGGTGTGTGTGTGTGTGTTGTGTGTGTGTGTGTTTTCGGTGTGTGTGTGTGTTGTCGGTGTGTGTGTGTGTGTGTTGTCGGTGTGTGTGTGTGTGTTGTCGGTGTGTGTGTGTGTTGTCGGTGTGTGTGTGTGTGTGTGTTGTCGGTGTGTGTGTGTGTGTTGTGTGTGTGTGTGTTGTCGGTGTGTGTGTTTGTGTGTTGTCGGTGTGTGTGTGTGTGTGTGTGTTGTCGGTGTGTGTGTGTTGTCGGTGTGTGTGTGTGTGTTGTCAGTGTGTGTGTGTGTGTGTGTGTGTTGTCGGTGTGTGTGTGTGTGTTGTCGGTGTGTGTGTGTGTGTTGTCGGTGTTGTGTGTGTGTGTGTGTGTGTGTGTGTGTGTGTTGTCGGTGTGTGTGTGTGTGTTGTCGGTGTGTGTGTGTGTGTGTTGTCGGTGTGTGTGTGTGTGTTGTCGGTGTGTGTGTGTGTGTTGTCGGTGTGTTTGTGTGTGTGTGTTGTCGGTGTGTTTGTGTGTGTGTGGTCGGTGTGTGTGTGTGTGTGTTGTCGGTGTGTGTGTGTTGTGTGTGTGTGTGTTGTCGGTGTGTGTGTTTGTTGTCGGTGTGTGTGTGTGTGTGTGTGTGTGTTGTCGGTGTGTGCGTGTGTGTTTTGTCGGTGTGTGTGTGTGTGTTGTGTGTGTGTGTGTTGTCGGTGTGTGTGTGTGTTGTCGGTGTGTGTGTGTGTTGTCGGTGTGTGTGTGTGTGTGTGTGTGTGTTTGTGTGTGTTTTTTGTCGCTGTGTGTGTGTGTGTGTGTTGTCGGTGTGTGTGTGGGTGTGTGTGTGTTGTGTGTGTGTGTTGTCGGTGTGTGTGTGTGTTGTCGGTGTGTGTGTGTGTGTGTTGTCGGTGTGTATGTGTGTTGTCGGTGTGCGTGTGTGTGTTGTCGGTGTGTGTGTGTGTGTGTGTTGTCGGTGTGTGTGTGTGTGTGTTGTCGGTGTGTGTGTGTGTGTGTGTGTTGTCGGTGTGTGTGTGTGTGTGTGTTGTCGGTGTGTGTGTGGGTGTGTGTGTGTTGTGTGTGTGTGTTGTCGGTGTGTGTGTGTGTGTGTGTTGTCGGTGTGTGTGTGTGTGTTGTCGGTGTGTGTGTGTGTGTGTTGTCGGTGTGTGTGTGTGTGTGTGTGTGTTGTCGGTGTGTGTGTGTTATCGGTGTGTGTGTGTGTGTGTGTTGTCGGTGTGTGTGTGTGTGTGTGTGTGTTGTCGGTGTGTGTGTGTGTGTGTTGTCGGTGTGTGTGTGTGTGTGTGTTGTCGGTGTGTGTGTGTTGTCGGTGTGTGTGTGTGTGTATTGTGGGTGTGTTGTCGGTGTGTGTGTGTGTTTGTGTTGTCGGTGTGTGCGTGTGTGTTTTGTCGGTGTGTGTGTTGTGTGTGTGTGTGTTGTCGGTGTGTGTGTGTGTTGTTGGTGTGTGTGTGTGTGTGTGTGTGTTGTCGGTGTGTGTGTGTGTGTGTGTGTGTGTGTTTTGTCGGTGTGTGTGTGTGTGTTGTCGGTGTGTGTGTGTGTGTGTGTGTGTGTGTGTGTGTTGTCGGTGTGTGTGTGTGTGTTGTCGGTGTGTGTGTGTGTGTGTTGTTGGTGTGTGTGTGTGTGTTGTCGGTGTGTTTGTGTGTGTGTGTTGTCGCTGTGTGTGTGTGTTGTCGGTGTGTGTGTGTGTGTTGTCGGTGTGTGTGTGTGTGTGTGTGTGTGTTGTCGGTGTGTGTGTGTTGTCGGTGTGTGTGTGTGTATGTGTTGTCGGTGTGTGTGTGTGTGTGTTGTCGGTGTGTGTGTGTGTGTTGTCGGTGTGTGTGTGTGTGTGTTGTCGGTATGTGTGTGTGTGTTGCTGGTGTTTGTGTGTGTGTGTGTTGTCGGTGTGTGTGTGTTGTCGGTGTGTGTGTGTGTGTGTGTGTGTGTGTGTGTGTGTTGTCGGTGTGTGTGTGTGTGTTGTCGGTGTGTGTGTGTGTGTGTTGTCGGTGTGTGTGTGTGTGTTGTCGGTGTGTGTGTGTGTGTTGTCGGTGTGTTTGTGTGTGTGTGTGGTCGGTGTGTGTGTGTGTGTGTTGTCGGTGTGTGTGTGTTGTGTGTGTGTGTGTTGTCGGTGTGTGTGTTTGTTGTCGGTGTGTGTGTGTGTGTGTGTGTATGTGTTGTCGGTGTGTGTGTGTGTGTGTGTGTGTGTGTTGTCGGTGTGTGTGTGTGTGTGTGTTTGTGTTGTCGGTGTGTGTGTGTTGTGTGTGTGTGTGTTGTCGGTGTGTGTGTGTGTTGTCGGTGTGTGTGTGTGTGTGTTGTCGGTGTGTGTGTGTGTGTGTTGTCGGTGTGTGTGTGTGTTGTCGGTGTGTGTGTGTGTGTTGTCGGTGTGTGTGTGTGTGTTGTCGGTGTGTGTGTGTGTGTTGTCGGTGTGTATGTGTGTGTGTTGTCAGTGTGTGTGTGTGTGTGTTGTCGGTGTGTGTGTGTTTATGTGTTGTCGGTGTGTGTGTGTGTGTGTTGTCGGTGTGTGTGTGTGTGTTGTCGGTGTGTGTGTGTGTGTGTTGTCGGTGTGTGTGTGTGTGTGTTGTCGGTGTGTGTGTGTGTGTTGTCGGTGTGTGTGTGTTGTCGGTGTGTGTGTGTTGTCGGTGTGTGTGTGTGTTGTCGGTGTGTTGTCGGTGTGTGTGTGTGTGTTGTTGGTGTCTGTTGTCGGTGTGTGTGTGTGTGTTGTGTGTGTGTGTGTTTTCGGTGTGTGTGTGTGTTGTCGGTGTGTGTGTGTGTGTGTTGTCGGTGTGTGTGTGTGTGTTGTCGGTGTGTGTGTGTGTTGTCGGTGTGTGTGTGTGTGTTGTCGGTGTGTGTGTGTGTTGTCGGTGTGTGTGTGTGTGTGTGTTGTCGGTGTGTGTGTGTGTGTTGTGTGTGTGTGTGTTGTCGGTGTGTGTGTTTGTGTGTTGTCGGTGTGTGTGTGTGTGTGTGTGTTGTCGGTGTGTGTGTGTTGTCGGTGTGTGTGTGTGTGTTGTCAGTGTGTGTGTGTGTGTGTGTGTGTTGTCGGTGTGTGTGTGTGTGTTGTCGGTGTGTGTGTGTGTGTTGTCGGTGTTGTGTGTGTGTGTGTGTGTGTGTGTGTGTGTGTTGTCGGTGTGTGTGTGTGTGTTGTCGGTGTGTGTGTGTGTGTGTTGTCGGTGTGTGTGTGTGTGTTGTCGGTGTGTGTGTGTGTGTTGTCGGTGTGTTTGTGTGTGTGTGTTGTCGGTGTGTTTGTGTGTGTGTGGTCGGTGTGTGTGTGTGTGTGTTGTCGGTGTGTGTGTGTTGTGTGTGTGTGTGTTGTCGGTGTGTGTGTTTGTTGTCGGTGTGTGTGTGTGTGTGTGTGTGTGTTGTCGGTGTGTGTGTGTGTGTGTTTGTGTTGTCGGTGTGTGTGTGTGTGTGTTGTGTGTGTGTGTGTTGTCGGTGTGTGTGTGTGTTGTCGGTGTGTGTGTGTGTGTGTTGTCGGTGTGTGTGTGTGTGTGTTGTCGGTGTGTGTGTGTGTTGTCGGTGTGTGTGTGTGTGTTGTCGGTGTGTGTGTGTGTGTTGTCGGTGTGTGTGTGTGTGTTGTCGGTGTGTATGTGTTTGTTGTCAGTGTGTGTGTGTGTGTGTTGTCGGTGTGTGTGTGTTTATGTGTTGTCGGTGTGTGTGTGTGTGTGTTGTCGGTGTGTGTGTGTGTGTTGTCGGTGTGTGTGTGTGTGTGTTGTCGGTGTGTGTGTGTGTGTGTTGTCGGTGTGTGTGTGTGTGTGCGTGTTGTCGGTGTGTGTGTGTTGTCGGTGTGTGTTTGTTGTCGGTGTGTGTGTGTGTTGTCGGTGTGTTGTCGGTGTGTGTGTGTGTGTTGTTGGTGTGTGTTGTCGGTGTGTGTGTGTGTGTTGTGTGTGTGTGTGTTTTCGGTGTGTGTGTGTGTTGTCGGTGTGTGTGTGTGTGTGTTGTCGGTGTGTGTGTGTGTGTTGTCGGTGTGTGTGTGTGTGTGTTGTCGGTGTGTGTGTGTGTGTGTGTTGTCGGTGTGTGTGTGTGTGTTGTCGGTGTGTGTGTGTGTGTGTGTTGTCGGTGTGTGTGTGTGTGTTGTGTGTGTGTGTGTTGTCGGTGTGTGTGTTTGTGTGTTGTCGGTGTGTGTGTGTGTGTGTGTGTGTTGTCGGTGTGTGTGTGTTGTCGGTGTGTGTGTGTGTGTTGTCAGTGTGTGTGTGTGTGTGTGTGTTGTCGGTGTGTGTGTGTTGTCGGTGTGTGTGTGTGTGTTGTCGGTGTTGTGTGTGTGTGTGTTGTCGGTGTGTGTGTGTGTTGTCGGTGTGTGTGTGTGTGTGTGTGTGTGTTGTCGGTGTGTGTGTGTTGTCGGTGTGTGTGTGTGTGTGTTGTCGGTGTGTGTGTGTGTGTGTTGTCGGTGTGTGTGTGTTGTCAGTGTGTGTGTGTGTGTGTGTTGTCGGTGTGTGTGTGTGTGTTGCTGGTGTTTGTGTGTGTGTGTGTTGTCGGTGTGTGTGTGTGTGTGTGTGTGTGTTGTCGGTGTGTGCGTGTGTGTTTTGTCGGTGTGTGTGTGTGTGTTGTGTGTGTGTGTGTTGTCGGTGTGTGTGTGTGTTGTCGGTGTGTGTGTGTGTTGTCGGTGTGTGTGTGTGTGTGTGTGTGTGTGTTTGTGTGTGTTTTTTGTCGCTGTGTGTGTGTGTGTGTGTTGTCGGTGTGTGTGTGGGTGTGTGTGTGTTGTGTGTGTGTGTTGTCGGTGTGTGTGTGTGTTGTCGGTGTGTGTGTGTGTGTGTTGTCGGTGTGTATGTGTGTTGTCGGTGTGCGTGTGTGTGTTGTCGGTGTGTGTGTGTGTGTGTGTGTTGTCGGTGTGTGTGTGTGTGTGTTGTCGGTGTGTGTGTGTGTGTGTGTGTGTTGTCGGTGTGTGTGTGGGTGTGTGTGTGTTGTGTGTGTGTGTTGTCGGTGTGTGTGTGTGTGTGTTGTCGGTGTGTGTGTGTGTGTTGTCGGTGTGTGTGTGTTGTCGGTGTGTGTGTGTGTGTGTGTGTTGTCGGTGTGTGTGTGTTATCGGTGTGTGTGTGTGTTGTCGGTGTGTGTGTGTGTGTGTGTGTGTTGTCGGTGTGTGTGTGTGTGTGTTGTCGGTGTGTGTGTGTGTGTGTGTTGTCGGTGTGTGTGTGTTGTCGGTGTGTGTGTGTGTGTATTGTGGGTGTGTTGTCGGTGTGTGTGTGTGTGTTGTCGGTGTGTGTGTGTGTGTGTTGTCGGTATGTGTGTGTGTGTTGCTGGTGTTTGTGTGTGTGTGTGTTGTCGGTGTGTGTGTGTTGTCGGTGTGTGTGTGTGTGTGTGTGTGTGTGTGTGTGTGTGTTGTCGGTGTGTGTGTGTGTGTTGTCGGTGTGTGTGTGTGTGTGTTGTCGGTGTGTGTGTGTGTGTTGTCGGTGTGTGTGTGTGTGTTGTCGGTGTGTTTGTGTGTGTGTGTGGTCGGTGTGTGTGTGTGTGTGTTGTCGGTGTGTGTGTGTTGTGTGTGTGTGTGTTGTCGGTGTGTGTGTTTGTTGTCGGTGTGTGTGTGTGTGTGTGTGTGTGTGTTGTCGGTGTGTGTGTGTGTGTGTGTGTGTGTTGTCGGTGTGTGTGTGTGTGTGTGTTTGTGTTGTCGGTGTGTGTGTGTGTGTGTTGTGTGTGTGTGTGTTGTCGGTGTGTGTGTGTGTTGTCGGTGTGTGTGTGTGTGTGTGTTGTCGGTGTGTGTGTGTGTGTGTTGTCGGTGTGTGTGTGTGTTGTCGGTGTGTGTGTGTGTGTTGTCGGTGTGTGTGTGTGTGTTGTCGGTGTGTGTGTGTGTGTTGTCGGTGTGTATGTGTGTGTGTTGTCAGTGTGTGTGTGTGTGTGTTGTCGGTGTGTGTGTGTTTATGTGTTGTCGGTGTGTGTGTGTGTGTGTTGTCGGTGTGCGTGTGTGTGTTGTCGGTGTGTGTGTGTGTGTTGTCGGTGTGTGTGTGTTGTCGGTGTGTGTGTGTTGTCGGTGTGTGTGTGTGTTGTCGGTGTGTTGTCGGTGTGTGTGTGTGTGTTGTTGGTGTGTGTTGTCGGTGTGTGTGTGTGTGTTGTGTGTGTGTGTGTTTTCGGTGTGTGTGTGTGTTGTCGGTGTGTGTGTGTGTGTGTTGTCGGTGTGTGTGTGTGTGTTGTCGGTGTGTGTGTGTGTGTGTTGTCGGTGTGTGTGTGTGTGTGTGTTGTCGGTGTGTGTGTGTGTGTTGTCGGTGTGTGTGTGTGTGTGTGTTGTCGGTGTGTGTGTGTGTGTTGTGTGTGTGTGTGTTGTCGGTGTGTGTGTTTGTGTGTTGTCGGTGTGTGTGTGTGTGTGTTGTCGGTGTGTGTGTGTGTGTTGTCGGTGTGTGTGTGTGTGTTGTCAGTGTGTGTGTGTGTGTGTGTGTTGTCGGTGTGTGTGTGTGTGTTGTCGGTGTGTGTGTGTGTGTTGTCGGTGTTGTGTGTGTGTGTGTTGTCGGTGTGTGTGTGTGTTGTCGGTGTGTGTGTGTGTGTGTGTGTGTGTTGTCGGTGTGTGTGTGTTGTCGGTGTGTGTGTGTGTGTGTTGTCGGTGTGTGTGTGTTGTCAGTGTGTGTGTGTGTGTGTGTTGTCGGTATGTGTGTGTGTGTTGCTGGTGTTTGTGTGTGTGTGTGTTGTCGGTGTGTGTTTGTGTGTGTGTGTGTGTGTTGTCGGTGTGTGCGTGTGTGTTTTGTCGGTGTGTGTGTGTGTGTTGTGTGTGTGTGTGTTGTCGGTGTGTGTGTTTGTGTTGTCTGTGTGTGTGTGTGTTGTCGGTGTGTGTGTGTGTGTGTGTGTGTGTGTGTTGTCGGTGTGTGTGTGTGTGTGTTGTCGGTGTGTGTGTGTGTGTTGTCGGTGTGTGTGTGTGTGTGTTGTCGGTGTGTATGTGTGTGTGTTGTCAGTGTGTGTGTGTGTGTGTTGTCGGTGTGTGTGTGTTTATGTGTTGTCGGTGTGTGTGTGTGTGTGTTGTCGGTGTGTGTGTGTTGTCGGTGTGTGTGTGTGTGTGTTGTCGGTTTGTGTGTGTGTGTGTGTGTTGTCGGTGTGTGTGTGTGTTGTCGGTGTGTGTGTGTGTGTTGTCGGTGTGTGTGTGTGTTGTCGGTGTGTGTGTGTGTGAGTGTTGTGGGTGTGTTGTCGGTGTGTGTGTGGGTGTGTTGTCGGTGTGTGCGTGTGTGTTTTGTCGGTGTGTGTGTGTGTGTGTTGTCGGTGTGTGTGTGTTTTGTGTGTGTGTGTGTTGTCGGTGTGTGTGTGTGAGTGTGTGTGTTGTCGGTGTGTGTGTGTGAGTGTGTGTGTTGTCGGTGTGTGTGTGTGTGTGTGTTGTCGGTGTGTGTGTGTGTGTGTGTTGTCGGTGTGTGTGTGTGTGTTGTCGGTGTGTGTGTGTGTGTGTGTTGTCGGTGTGTATGTGTGTGTGTTGTCAGTGTGTGTGTGTGTGTGTTGTCGGTGTGTGTGTGTTTATGTGTTGTCGGTGTGTGTGTGTGTGTGTTGTCGGTGTGTGTGTGTGTGTTGTCGGTGTGTATGTGTGTTGTCGGTGTGCGTGTGTGTGTTGTCGGTGTGTGTGTGTGTGTGTGTTGTCGGTGTGTGTGTGTGTGTTGTCGGTGTGTGTGTGTGTGTGTGTGTTGTCGGTGTGTGTGTGTGTGTGTGTTGTCGGTGTGTGTGTGGGTGTGTGTGTGTTGTGTGTGTGTGTTGTCGGTGTGTGTGTGTGTGTGTTGTCGGTGTGTGTGTGTGTGTTGTCGGTGTGTGTGTGTTGTCGGTGTGTGTGTGTGTGTGTGTGTTGTCGGTGTGTGTGTGTTATCGGTGTGTGTGTGTGTGTGTTGTCGGTGTGTGTGTGTGTGTGTGTGTGTGTGTGTGTTGTCGGTGTGTGTGTGTTGTCGGTGTGTGTGTGTGTGTGTTGTGGGTGTGTTGTCGGTGTGTGTGTGTGTTTGTGTTGTCGGTGTGTGCGTGTGTGTTTTGTCGGTGTGTGTGTGTGTGTTGTGTGTGTGTGTGTTGTCGGTGTGTGTGTGTGTTGTTGGTGTGTGTGTGTGTGTGTGTGTGTGTGTTGTCGGTGTGTGTGTGTGTGTGTGTGTGTGTGTTTTGTCGGTGTGTGTGTGTGTGTTGTCGGTGTGTGTGTGTGTGTTGTCGGTGTGTGTGTGTGTGTGTGTGTGTGTGTGTTGTCGGTGTGTGTGTGTGTGTTGTCGGAGTGTGTGTGTGTTGTTGGTGTGTGTGTGTGTGTTGTCGGTGTGTTTGTGTGTGTGTGTTGTCGCTGTGTGTGTGTGTTGTCGGTGTGTGTGTGTGTGTTGTCGGTGTGTGTGTGTGTGTGTGTGTGTGTGTTGTCGGTGTGTGTGTGTTGTCGGTGTGTGTGTGTGTATGTGTTGTCGGTGTGTGTGTGTGTGTGTTGTCGGTGTGTGTGTGTGTGTGTTGTCGGTGTGTGTGTGTTTGTTGTCGGTATGTGTGTGTGTGTTGCTGGTGTTTGTGTGTGTGTGTGTTGTCGGTGTGTGTGTGTTGTCGGTGTGTGTGTGTGTTGTCGGTGTGTGTGTGTGTGTTGTCGGTGTGTGTGTGTGTGTGTTGTCGGTGTGTGTGTGTGTGTTGTCGGTGTGTTTGTGTGTGTGTGTGGTCGGTGTGTGTGTGTGTGTGTTGTCGGTGTGTGTGTGTTGTGTGTGTGTGTGTTGTCGGTGTGTGTGTTTGTTGTCGGTGTGTGTGTGTGTGTGTGTGTTGTCGGTGTGTGTGTGTGTGTGTGTGTGTGTTGTCGGTGTGTGTGTGTGTGTGTGTTTGTGTTGTCGGTGTGTGTGTGTGTGTGTTGTGTGTGTGTGTGTTGTCGGTGTGTGTGTGTGTTGTCGGTGTGTGTGTGTGTGTGTTGTCGGTGTGTGTGTGTGTGTGTTGTCGGTGTGTGTGTGTGTTGTCGGTGTGTGTGTGTGTGTGTGTGTGTGTGTGTTGTCGGTGTGTGTGTGTGTGTTGTCGGTGTGTGTGTGTGTGTTGTCGGTGTGTGTGTGTGTGTTGTCGGTGTGTATGTGTGTGTGTTGTCAGTGTGTGTGTGTGTGTGTTGTCGGTGTGTGTGTG
>NW_027675648.1:27500-35000 GCF_965601325.2 Salmo salar | reverse complement strand
CGGTGTGTGTGTGTGTGTTGTCGGTGTGTGTGTGTGTGTGTTGTCGGTGTGTGTGTGTGTTGTCGGTGTGTGTGTGTGTGTTGTCGGTGTGTTTGTGTGTGTGTGTGGTCGGTGTGTGTGTGTGTGTGTTGTCGGTGTGTGTGTGTTGTGTGTGTGTGTGTTGTCGGTGTGTGTGTGTGTGTGTGTTGTCGGTGTGTGTGTGTGTGTGTGTGTTGTCGGTGTGTGTGTGTGTGTTTGTGTTGTCGGTGTGTGTGTGTGTGTGTTGTCGGTGTGTGTGTGTGTGTGTTGTCGGTGTGTGTGTGTGTGTTGTCGGTGTGTGTGTGTGTGTTGTCGGTGTGTTTGTGTGTGTGTGTGGTCGGTGTGTGTGTGTGTGTGTTGTCGGTGTGTGTGTGTTTGTTGTGTGTGTGTGTGTTGTCGGTGTGTGTGTGTGTGTTCTCGGTGTGTTTGTGTGTGTGTGTGGTCGGTGTGTGTGTGTGTGTGTTGTCGGTGTGTGTGTGTGTGTTGTGTGTGTGTGTGTTGTCGGTGTGTGTGTGTGTGTTGTCGGTGTGTGTGTGTGTGTTGTCGGTGTGTGTGTGTGTGTGTTGTCGGTGTGTGTGTGTGTGTGTTGTCGGTGTGTGTGTGTGTTGTCGGTGTGTGTGTGTGTGTGTGTGTGTTGTCGGTGTGTGTGTGTGTGTTGTCGGTGTGTGTGTGTGTGTTGTCGGTGTGTGTGTGTGTGTGTTGTCGGTGTGTATGTGTGTGTGTTGTCAGTGTGTGTGTGTGTGTGTTGTCGGTGTGTGTGTGTTTATGTGTTGTCGGTGTGTGTGTGTGTGTTGTCGGTGTGTGTGTGTGTTGTCGGTGTGTGTGTGTGTGTGTTGTCGGTTTGTGTGTGTGTGTGTGTGTGTTGTCGGTGCGTGTGTGTTGTCGGTGTGTGTGTGTTTGTGTTGTCCGTGTGTGTGTGTGTGTTGTCGGTGTGTGTGTGTGTGTGTGTGTGTGTTGTCGGTGTGTGTGTGTGTGTGTGTTTGTGTTGTCGGTGTGTGTGTGTGTGTGTTGTGTGTGTGTGTGTTGTCGGTGTGTGTGTGTGTTGTCGGTGTGTGTGTGTGTGTGTTGTTGGTGTGTGTATGTGTGTGTTGTCGGTGTGTGTGTGTGTTGTCGGTGTGTGTGTGTGTGTGTGTGTGTGTGTTGTCGGTGTGTGTGTGTGTGTTGTCGGTGTGTGTGTGTGTGTTGTCGGTGTGTGTGTGTGTGTTGTCGGTGTGTATGTGTGTGTGTTGTCAGTGTGTGTGTGTGTGTGTTGTCGGTGTGTGTGTGTTTATGTGTTGTCGGTGTGTGTGTGTGTGTGTTGTCGGTGTGTGTGTGTGTGTTGTCGGTGTGTGTGTGTGTGTTGTCGGTGTGTGTGTGTGTTGTCGGTGTGTGTGTGTGTGTGTGTGTTGTCGGTGTGTGTGTGTGTGTGTGTTGTCGGTGTGTGTGTGTGTGTGTGTTGTCGGTGTGTGTGTGTTGCCGGTGTGTGTGTGTGTTGTCGGTGTGTTGTCGGTGTGTGTGTGTGTGTTGTCGGTGTGTGTGTGTGTGTTGTTGGTGTGTGTGTGTGTTGTCGGTGTGTGTGTGTGTGTTGTGTGTGTGTGTGTGTGTTGTCGGTGTGTGTGTGTGTTGTCGGTGTGTGTGTGTGTGTGTGTGTTGTCGGTGTGTGTGTGTGTGTTGTCGGTGTGTGTGTGTGTGTGTTGTCGGTGTGTGTGTGTGTGTGTGTTGTCGGTGTGTGTGTGTGTGTGTGTGTTGTGTGTGTGTGTGTTGTCGGTGTGTGTGTGTGTGTTGTCGGTGTGTGTGTGTGTTTGTGTGTTGTCGGTGTGTGTGTGTTGTCGGTGTGTGTGTGTGTGTGTGTTGTCAGTGTGTGTGTGTGTGTGTGTTGTCGGTGTGTGTGTGTGTTTTGTCGGTGAGTGTGTGTGTGATGTCGGTGTTGTGTGTGTGTGTGTTGTCGGTGTGTGTGTTTGTTGTCGGTGTTGTGTGTGTGTGTGTTGTCGGTGTGTGTGTGTGTTGTCGGTGTGTGTGTGTGTGTGTGTGTGTGTTGTCGGTGTGTGTGTGTTGTCGTGTGTGTGTGTGTGTGTGTTGTCGGTGTGTGTGTGTGTGTGTTGTCGGTGTGTGTGTGTTGTCAGTGTGTGTGTGTGTGTGTGTTGTCGGTGTGTGTGTGTGTGTTGTCGGTGTGTGTGTGTGTGTGTGTTTGTGTTGTCGGTGTGTGTGTGTGTGTGTGGTTGTGTGTGTGTGTGTTGTCGGTGTGTGTGTGTGTTGTCGGTGTGTGTGTGTGTTGTCGGTGTGTGTGTGTGTGTGTTGTCGGTATGTGTGTGTTGTCGGTGTGTGTGTGTGATGTCGGTGTGTGTGTGTGTGTTGTCGGTGTGTGTGTGTGTGTTGTCGGTGTGTATGTGTGTGTGTTGTCAGTGTGTGTGTGTGTTGTCGGTGTGTGTGTGTTTATGTGTTGTCGGTGTGTGTGTGTGTGTGTTGTCGGTGTGTGTGTGTGTGTTGTCGGTGTGTGTGTGTGTGTTGTCGGTGTGTTTGTGTGTGTGTTGTCGGTGTGTGTGTGTGTGTGTGTGTGTTGTCGGTGTGTGTGTGTGTGTGTGTTGTTGGTGTGTGTGTGTTGTCGGTGTGTGTGTGTGTTGTCGGTGTGTTGTCGGTGTGTGTGTGTGTGTTGTCGGTGTGTGTGTGTGTGTTGTTGGTGTGTGTGTGTGTGTGTTGTCGGTGTGTGTGTGTGTGTTGTGTGTGTGTGTGTTGTCGGTGTGTGTGTGTGTTGTCGGTGTGTGTGTGTGTGTGTTGTCGGTGTGTGTGTGTGTGTTGTCGGTGTGTGTGTGTGTGTGTTGTCGGTGTGTGTGTGTGTGTGTGTTGTCGGTGTGTGTGTGTGTGTTGTCGGTGTGTGTGTGTGTGTGTTGTCGGTGTGTGTGTGTGTGTTGTGTGTGTGTGTGTTGTCGGTGTGTGTGTGTGTTGTCGGTGTGTGTGTGTGTGTGTGTGTTGTCGGTGTGTGTGTGTTGTCGGTGTGTGTGTGTGTGTGTGTTGTCAGTGTGTGTGTGTGTGTGTGTTGTCGGTGTGTGTGTGTGTGTGTGTTGTCGGTGTTGTGTGTGTGTGTGTTGTCGGTGTGTGTGTGTGTTGTCGGTGTGTGTGTGTGTGTGTGTTGTCGGTGTGTGTGTGTTGTGTGTGTGTGTGTGTGTGTGTTGTCGGTGTGTGTGTGTGTGTGTGTGTTGTCGGTGTGTGTGTGTTGTCAGTGTGTGTGTGTGTGTGTGTTGTCGGTGTGTGTGTGTGTGTTGCTGGTGTTTGTGTGTGTGTGTGTGTTGTCGGTGTGTGTGTGTGTGTGTGTGTGTTGTCGGTGTGTGCGTGTGTGTTTTGTCGGTGTGTGTGTGTGTGTTGTGTGTGTGTGTGTTGTCGGTGTGTGTGTGTGTTGTTGGTGTGTGTGTGTGTGTGTGTGTGTGTGTGTGTTGTCGGTGTGTGTGTGTGTGTTGTCGGTGTGTGTGTGTGTGTGTGTTGTCGGTGTGTGTGTGTGTGTTGTCGGTGTGTGTGTGTGTGTTGTCGGTGTGTGTGTGTGTGTGTGTGTGTTGTCGGTGTGTGTGTGTGTGTTGTCGGTGTGTGTGTGTGTGTGTTGTTGGTGTGTGTGTGTGTGTTGTCGGTGTGTTTGTGTGTGTGTGTTGTCGCGTGTGTGTGTGTGTGTGTTGTCGGTGTGTGTGTGTGTGTGTTGTGTTTGTGTGTGTTGTCGGTGTGTGTGTGTGTGTTGTCGGTGTGTGTGTGTGTGATGTGTTGTCGGTGTGTGTGTGTGTGTGTTGTCGGTGTGTGTGTGTGTTGTCGGTGTGTGTGTGTGTGTGTGTTGTCGGTATGTGTGTGTGTGTTGCTGGTGTTTGTGTGTGTGTGTGTGTGTGTGTGTGTGTGTTGTCGGTGTGTGTGTGTGTGTTGTCGGTGTGTGTGTGTGTGTGTTGTCGGTGTGTGTGTGTGTGTTGTCGGTGTGTGTGTGTGTGTTGTCGGTGTGTTTGTGTGTGTGTGTGGTCGGTGTGTGTGTGTGTGTGTTGTCGGTGTGTGTGTGTTGTCGGTGTGTGTGTGTTGTGTGTGTGTGTGTGTGTGTGTTGTCGGTGTGTGTGTGTGTGTGTGTGTTGTCGGTGTGTGTGTGTTGTCAGTGTGTGTGTGTGTGTGTGTTGTCGGTGTGTGTGTGTGTGTTGCTGGTGTTTGTGTGTGTGTGTGTGTTGTCGGTGTGTGTGTGTGTGTGTGTGTGTTGTCGGTGTGTGCGTGTGTGTTTTGTCGGTGTGTGTGTGTGTGTTGTGTGTGTGTGTGTTGTCGGTGTGTGTGTGTGTTGTTGGTGTGTGTGTGTGTGTGTGTGTGTGTGTGTGTTGTCGGTGTGTGTGTGTGTGTTGTCGGTGTGTGTGTGTGTGTGTGTGTGTTGTCGGTGTGTGTGTGTGTGTTGTCGGTGTGTGTGTGTGTGTTGTCGGTGTGTGTGTGTGTGTGTGTTTGTGTTGTCGGTGTGTGTGTGTGTGTTGTTGGTGTGTGTGTGTGTGTTGTCGGTGTGTTTGTGTGTGTGTGTTGTCGCTGTGTGTGTGTGTGTGTTGTCGGTGTGTGTGTGTGTGTGTTGTGTTTGTGTGTGTTGTCGGTGTGTGTGTGTGTGTTGTCGGTGTGTGTGTGTGTATGTGTTGTCGGTGTGTGTGTGTGTGTGTTGTCGGTGTGTGTGTGTGTGTGTTGTCGGTGTGTGTGTGTGTGTGTTGTCGGTCTGTGTGTGTGTGTTGCTGGTGTTTGTGTGTGTGTGTGTGTGTGTGTGTGTGTGTTGTCGGTGTGTGTGTGTGTGTTGTCGGTGTGTGTGTGTGTGTGTTGTCGGTGTGTGTGTGTGTTGTCGGTGTGTGTGTGTGTGTTGTCGGTGTGTTTGTGTGTGTGTGTGGTCGGTGTGTGTGTGTGTGTGTTGTCGGTGTGTGTGTGTTGTGTGTGTGTGTGTTGTCGGTGTGTGTGTGTGTGTGTGTTGTCGGTGTGTGTGTGTGTGTGTGTGTTGTCGGTGTGTGTGTGTGTGTTTGTGTTGTCGGTGTGTGTGTGTGTGTGTTGTCGGTGTGTGTGTGTGTGTGTTGTCGGTGTGTGTGTGTGTGTTGTCGGTGTGTGTGTGTGTGTTGTCGGTGTGTTTGTGTGTGTGTGTGGTCGGTGTGTGTGTGTGTGTGTTGTCGGTGTGTGTGTGTTTGTTGTGTGTGTGTGTGTTGTCGGTGTGTGTGTGTGTGTTCTCGGTGTGTTTGTGTGTGTGTGTGGTCGGTGTGTGTGTGTGTGTGTTGTCGGTGTGTGTGTGTGTGTTGTGTGTGTGTGTGTTGTCGGTGTGTGTGTGTGTGTTGTCGGTGTGTGTGTGTGTGTTGTCGGTGTGTGTGTGTGTGTGTTGTCGGTGTGTGTGTGTGTGTGTTGTCGGTGTGTGTGTGTGTTGTCGGTGTGTGTGTGTGTGTGTGTGTGTTGTCGGTGTGTGTGTGTGTGTTGTCGGTGTGTGTGTGTGTGTTGTCGGTGTGTGTGTGTGTGTGTTGTCGGTGTGTATGTGTGTGTGTTGTCAGTGTGTGTGTGTGTGTGTTGTCGGTGTGTGTGTGTTTATGTGTTGTCGGTGTGTGTGTGTGTGTTGTCGGTGTGTGTGTGTGTTGTCGGTGTGTGTGTGTGTGTGTTGTCGGTTTGTGTGTGTGTGTGTGTGTGTTGTCGGTGCGTGTGTGTTGTCGGTGTGTGTGTGTTTGTGTTGTCCGTGTGTGTGTGTGTGTTGTCGGTGTGTGTGTGTGTGTGTGTGTGTGTTGTCGGTGTGTGTGTGTGTGTGTGTTTGTGTTGTCGGTGTGTGTGTGTGTGTGTTGTGTGTGTGTGTGTTGTCGGTGTGTGTGTGTGTTGTCGGTGTGTGTGTGTGTGTGTTGTTGGTGTGTGTATGTGTGTGTTGTCGGTGTGTGTGTGTGTTGTCGGTGTGTGTGTGTGTGTGTGTGTGTGTGTTGTCGGTGTGTGTGTGTGTGTTGTCGGTGTGTGTGTGTGTGTTGTCGGTGTGTGTGTGTGTGTTGTCGGTGTGTATGTGTGTGTGTTGTCAGTGTGTGTGTGTGTGTGTTGTCGGTGTGTGTGTGTTTATGTGTTGTCGGTGTGTGTGTGTGTGTGTTGTCGGTGTGTGTGTGTGTGTTGTCGGTGTGTGTGTGTGTGTTGTCGGTGTGTGTGTGTGTTGTCGGTGTGTGTGTGTGTGTGTGTGTGTTGTCGGTGTGTGTGTGTGTGTGTGTTGTCGGTGTGTGTGTGTGTGTGTGTTGTCGGTGTGTGTGTGTTGCCGGTGTGTGTGTGTGTTGTCGGTGTGTTGTCGGTGTGTGTGTGTGTGTTGTCGGTGTGTGTGTGTGTGTTGTTGGTGTGTGTGTGTGTTGTCGGTGTGTGTGTGTGTGTTGTGTGTGTGTGTGTGTGTTGTCGGTGTGTGTGTGTGTTGTCGGTGTGTGTGTGTGTGTGTGTGTCGGTGTGTGTGTGTGTGTGTCGGTGTGTGTGTGTGTGTGTTGTCGGTGTGTGTGTGTGTGTGTGTTGTCGGTGTGTGTGTGTGTGTGTGTGTTGTGTGTGTTGTCGGTGTGTGTGTGTGTGTTGTCGGTGTGTGTGTGTGTTGTGTGTTGTCGGTGTGTGTGTGTGTCGGTGTGTGTGTGTGTGTGTGTCGTGTGTGTGTGTGTGTGTGTTGTCGGTGTGTGTGTGTGTTTTGTCGGTGAGTGTGTGTGTGATGTCGGTGTTGTGTGTGTGTGTGTTGTCGGTGTGTGTGTTTGTTGTCGGTGTTGTGTGTGTGTGTGTTGTCGGTGTGTGTGTGTGTTGTCGGTGTGTGTGTGTGTGTGTGTGTGTGTTGTCGGTGTGTGTGTGTTGTCGGTGTGTGTGTGTGTGTGTTGTCGGTGTGTGTGTGTGTGTGTTGTCGGTGTGTGTGTGTTGTCAGTGTGTGTGTGTGTGTGTGTTGTCGGTGTGTGTGTGTGTGTTGTCGGTGTGTGTGTGTGTGTGTGTTTGTGTTGTCGGTGTGTGTGTGTGTGTGTGTTGTGTGTGTGTGTGTTGTCGGTGTGTGTGTGTGTTGTCGGTGTGTGTGTGTGTTGTCGGTGTGTGTGTGTGTGTGTTGTCGGTATGTGTGTGTTGTCGGTGTGTGTGTGTGATGTCGGTGTGTGTGTGTGTGTTGTCGGTGTGTGTGTGTGTGTTGTCGGTGTGTATGTGTGTGTGTTGTCAGTGTGTGTGTGTGTTGTCGGTGTGTGTGTGTTTATGTGTTGTCGGTGTGTGTGTGTGTGTGTTGTCGGTGTGTGTGTGTGTGTTGTCGGTGTGTGTGTGTGTGTTGTCGGTGTGTTTGTGTGTGTGTTGTCGGTGTGTGTGTGTGTGTGTGTGTGTTGTCGGTGTGTGTGTGTGTGTGTGTTGTTGGTGTGTGTGTGTTGTCGGTGTGTGTGTGTGTTGTCGGTGTGTTGTCGGTGTGTGTGTGTGTGTTGTCGGTGTATGTGTGTGTGTTGTTGGTGTGTGTGTGTGTGTGTTGTCGGTGTGTGTGTGTGTGTTGTGTGTGTGTGTGTTGTCGGTGTGTGTGTGTGTTGTCGGTGTGTGTGT
>NW_027675648.1:2500-22500 GCF_965601325.2 Salmo salar | reverse complement strand
GTGTGTGTGTGTGTTGTCGGTGTGTGTGTGTGTGTGTTGTCGGTGTGTGTGTGTGTGTTGTCAGTGTGTGTGTGTGTGTTATCGGTGTGTGTGTGTGTGTGTTGTCGGTGTGTGTGTGTGTCTGTGTTGTCGGTGTGTGTGTGTGTGTTGTCGGTGTGTGTGTGTGTGTTGTCTGTGTGTGTGTGTTGTCAGTGTGTGTGTGTGTGTGTGTTGTCGGTCTGTGTGTGTGTGTGTGTTGTCGGTGTGTGTGTGTGTGTGTTGTCGGTGTGTGTGTGTGTGTGTTGTCGGTATGTGTGTGTGTGTTGCTGGTGTGTGTGTGTGTTGCTGGTGTTTGTGTGTGTGTGTGTGTGTGTGTGTTTGTGTGTTGTCGGTGTGTGTGTGTGTGTGTTGTCGGTGTGTGTGTGTGTGTTGTCGGTGTGTGTGTGTGTGTTGTCGGTGTGTTTGTGTGTGTGTGTGGTCGGTGTGTGTGTGTGTGTGTTGTCGGTGTGTGTGTGTTGTGTGTGTGTGTGTTGTCGGTGTGTGTTTGTTGTCGGTGTGTGTGTGTGTGTGTGTGTGTGTTGTCGGTGTGTGTGTGTGTGTGTGTGTTGTCGGTGTGTGTGTGTGTGTGTTTGTGTTGTCGGTGTGTGTGTGTGTGTGTGTTGTCTGTGTGTGTGTGTGTGTGTTGTCGGTGTGTGTGTGTGTGTTGTCGGTGTGTGTGTGTGTTGTCGGTGTGTTTGTGTGTGTGTGTGGTCGGTGTGTGTGTGTGTGTGTTGTCGGTGTGTGTGTGTGTGTTGTGTGTGTGTGTGTTGTCGGTGTGTGTGTGTGTGTTCTCGGTGTGTTTGTGTGTGTGTGTGGTCGGTGTGTGTGTGTGTGTGTTGTCGGTGTGTGTGTGTGTGTTGTGTGTGTGTGTGTTGTCGGTGTGTGTGTGTGTGTTGTCGGTGTGTGTGTGTGTGTGTGTTGTCGGTGTGTGTGTGTGTGTGTGTGTTGTCGGTGTGTGTGTGTGTGTGTTTGTGTTGTCGGTGTGTGTGTGTTGTGTGTGTGTGTGTTGTCGGTGTGTGTGTGTGTTGTCGGTGTGTGTGTGTGTGTGTTGTCGGTGTGTGTGTGTGTGTGTTGTCGGTGTGTGTGTGTGTTGTCGGTGTGTGTGTGTGTGTGTGTGTTGTCGGTGTGTGTGTGTGTGTTGTCGGTGTGTGTGTGTGTGTTGTCGGTGTGTGTGTGTGTGTGTGTGTTGCCGGTGTGTATGTGTGTGTGTTGTCAGTGTGTGTGTGTGTGTGTTGTCGGTGTGTGTGTGTTTATGTGTTGTCGGTGTGTGTGTGTGTGTTGTCGGTGTGTGTGTGTTGTCGGTGTGTGTGTGTGTGTGTTCTCGGTTTGTGTGTGTGTGTGTGTGTTGTCGGTGTGTGTTGTCGGTGTGTTTGTGTGTGTGTGTTGTCGCTGTGTGTGTGTGTGTGTTGTCGGTGTGTGTGTGTGTGTGTTGTGTGTGTGTGTGTTGTCGGTGTGTGTGTGTGTGTTGTCGGTGTGTGTGTGTATGTGTTGTCGGTGTGTGTGTGTGTGTGTGTTGTCGGTGTGTGTGTGTGTGTGTTGTCGGTGTGTGTGTGTGTGTGTGTTGTCGGTATGTGTGTGTGTGTTGCTGGTGTTTGTGTGTGTGTGTGTTGTCGGTGTGTGTGTGTGTGTTGTCGGTGTGTGTGTGTGTGTGTGTGTGTGTGTGTGTGTGTTGTCGGTGTGTGTGTGTGTGTTGTCGGAGTGTGTGTGTGTGTGTTGTCAGTGTGTGTGTGTGTGTTGTCGGTGTGTGTGTGTGTGTGTTGTCGGTGTGTGTGTGTGTGTTGTCAGTGTGTGTGTGTGTGTTATCGGTGTGTGTGTGTGTGTTGTCGGTGTGTGTGTGTGTCTGTGTTGTCGGTGTGTGTGTGTGTGTTGTCGGTGTGTGTGTGTGTGTTGTCTGTGTGTGTGTGTTGTCAGTGTGTGTGTGTGTGTGTGTTGTCGGTGTGTGTGTGTGTGTGTGTTGTCGGTGTGTGTGTGTGTGTGTTGTCGGTGTGTGTGTGTGTGTGTTGTCGGTATGTGTGTGTGTGTTGCTGGTGTGTGTGTGTGTTGCTGGTGTTTGTGTGTGTGTGTGTGTGTGTTTGTGTGTTGTCGGTGTGTGTGTGTGTTGTCGGTGTGTGTGTGTGTGTTGTCGGTGTGTGTGTGTGTGTTGTCGGTGTGTTTGTGTGTGTGTGTGGTCGGTGTGTGTGTGTGTGTGTTGTCGGTGTGTGTGTGTTGTGTGTGTGTGTGTTGTCGGTGTGTGTTTGTTGTCGGTGTGTGTGTGTGTGTGTGTGTGTTGTCGGTGTGTGTGTGTGTGTGTGTGTGTGTTGTCGGTGTGTGTGTGTGTGTTTGTGTTGTCGGTGTGTGTGTGTGTGTGTGTTGTCGGTGTGTGTGTGTGTGTGTTGTCGGTGTGTGTGTGTGTTTGTGTTGTCGGTGTGTGTGTGTGTGTGTTGTGTGTGTGTGTGTTGTCGGTGTGTGTGTGTGTTGTCGGTGTGTGTGTGTGTGTTGTGTGTGTGTGTGTTGTCGGTGTGTGTGTGTGTGTTGTCGGTGTGTGTGTGTGTGTGTGTTGTCGGTGTGTGTGTGTGTGTGTGTGTTGTCGGTGTGTGTGTGTGTGTGTTTGTGTTGTCGGTGTGTGTGTGTGTGTGTTGTGTGTGTGTGTGTTGTCGGTGTGTGTGTGTGTGTGTGTTGTCGGTGTGTGTGTGTGTGTGTTGTCGGTGTGTGTGTGTGTGTGTTGTCGGTATGTGTGTGTGTGTTGCTGGTGTGTGTGTGTGTTGCTGGTGTTTGTGTGTGTGTGTGTGTGTGTGTGTTTGTGTGTTGTCGGTGTGTGTGTGTGTGTGTTGTCGGTGTGTGTGTGTGTGTTGTCGGTGTGTGTGTGTGTGTTGTCGGTGTGTTTGTGTGTGTGTGTGGTCGGTGTGTGTGTGTGTGTGTTGTCGGTGTGTGTGTGTTGTGTGTGTGTGTGTTGTCGGTGTGTGTTTGTTGTCGGTGTGTGTGTGTGTGTGTGTGTGTGTTGTCGGTGTGTGTGTGTGTGTGTGTGTTGTCGGTGTGTGTGTGTGTGTGTTTGTGTTGTCGGTGTGTGTGTGTGTGTGTGTTGTCTGTGTGTGTGTGTGTGTGTTGTCGGTGTGTGTGTGTGTGTTGTCGGTGTGTGTGTGTGTTGTCGGTGTGTTTGTGTGTGTGTGTGGTCGGTGTGTGTGTGTGTGTGTTGTCGGTGTGTGTGTGTGTGTTGTGTGTGTGTGTGTTGTCGGTGTGTGTGTGTGTGTTGTCGGTGTGTGTGTGTGTGTGTGTTGTCGGTGTGTGTGTGTGTGTGTGTGTTGTCGGTGTGTGTGTGTGTGTGTTTGTGTTGTCGGTGTGTGTGTGTTGTGTGTGTGTGTGTTGTCGGTGTGTGTGTGTGTTGTCGGTGTGTGTGTGTGTGTGTTGTCGGTGTGTGTGTGTGTGTGTTGTCGGTGTGTGTGTGTGTTGTCGGTGTGTGTGTGTGTGTGTGTGTTGTCGGTGTGTGTGTGTGTGTTGTCGGTGTGTGTGTGTGTGTTGTCGGTGTGTGTGTGTGTGTGTGTGTTGCCGGTGTGTATGTGTGTGTGTTGTCAGTGTGTGTGTGTGTGTGTTGTCGGTGTGTGTGTGTTTATGTGTTGTCGGTGTGTGTGTGTGTGTTGTCGGTGTGTGTGTGTTGTCGGTGTGTGTGTGTGTGTGTTCTCGGTTTGTGTGTGTGTGTGTGTGTTGTCGGTGTGTGTTGTCGGTGTGTTTGTGTGTGTGTGTTGTCGCTGTGTGTGTGTGTGTGTTGTCGGTGTGTGTGTGTGTGTGTTGTGTGTGTGTGTGTTGTCGGTGTGTGTGTGTGTGTTGTCGGTGTGTGTGTGTATGTGTTGTCGGTGTGTGTGTGTGTGTGTGTGTGTTGTCGGTGTGTGTGTGTGTGTGTTGTCGGTGTGTGTGTGTGTGTGTGTTGTCGGTATGTGTGTGTGTGTTGCTGGTGTTTGTGTGTGTGTGTGTTGTCGGTGTGTGTGTGTGTGTTGTCGGTGTGTGTGTGTGTGTGTGTGTGTGTGTGTGTGTGTTGTCGGTGTGTGTGTGTGTGTTGTCGGAGTGTGTGTGTGTGTGTTGTCAGTGTGTGTGTGTGTGTTGTCGGTGTGTGTGTGTGTGTGTTGTCGGTGTGTGTGTGTGTGTTGTCAGTGTGTGTGTGTGTGTTATCGGTGTGTGTGTGTGTGTTGTCGGTGTGTGTGTGTGTCTGTGTTGTCGGTGTGTGTGTGTGTGTTGTCGGTGTGTGTGTGTGTGTTGTCTGTGTGTGTGTGTTGTCAGTGTGTGTGTGTGTGTGTGTTGTCGGTGTGTGTGTGTGTGTGTGTTGTCGGTGTGTGTGTGTGTGTGTTGTCGGTGTGTGTGTGTGTGTGTTGTCGGTATGTGTGTGTGTGTTGCTGGTGTGTGTGTGTGTTGCTGGTGTTTGTGTGTGTGTGTGTGTGTGTTTGTGTGTTGTCGGTGTGTGTGTGTGTTGTCGGTGTGTGTGTGTGTGTTGTCGGTGTGTGTGTGTGTGTTGTCGGTGTGTTTGTGTGTGTGTGTGGTCGGTGTGTGTGTGTGTGTGTTGTCGGTGTGTGTGTGTTGTGTGTGTGTGTGTTGTCGGTGTGTGTTTGTTGTCGGTGTGTGTGTGTGTGTGTGTGTGTTGTCGGTGTGTGTGTGTGTGTGTGTGTGTGTTGTCGGTGTGTGTGTGTGTGTTTGTGTTGTCGGTGTGTGTGTGTGTGTGTGTTGTCGGTGTGTGTGTGTGTGTGTTGTCGGTGTGTGTGTGTGTTTGTGTTGTCGGTGTGTGTGTGTGTGTGTTGTGTGTGTGTGTGTTGTCGGTGTGTGTGTGTGTTGTCGGTGTGTGTGTGTGTTGTGTGTGTGTGTGTTGTCGGTGTGTGTGTGTGTGTTGTCGGTGTGTGTGTGTGTGTGTGTTGTCGGTGTGTGTGTGTGTGTGTGTGTTGTCGGTGTGTGTGTGTGTGTGTTTGTGTTGTCGGTGTGTGTGTGTGTGTGTTGTGTGTGTGTGTGTTGTCGGTGTGTGTGTGTGTTGTCGGTGTGTGTGTGTGTGTGTTGTCGGTGTGTGTGTGTGTGTGTTGTCGGTGTGTGTGTGTGTTGTCGGTGTGTGTGTGTGTGTGTGTGTGTGTGTGTTGTCGGTGTGTGTGTGTGTGTTGTCGGTGTGTGTGTGTGTGTTGTCGGTGTGTGTGTGTGTGTGTGTGTTGTCGGTGTGTATGTGTGTGTGTTGTCAGTGTGTGTGTGTGTGTGTTGTCGGTGTGTGTGTGTTTATGTGTTGTCGGTGTGTGTGTGTGTGTTGTCGGTGTGTGTGTGTTGTCGGTGTGTGTGTGTGTGTGTTGTCGGTTTGTGTGTGTGTGTGTGTGTTGTCGGTGTGTGTGTGTTGTCGGTGTGTTTGTGTGTGTGTGTTGTCGCTGTGTGTGTGTGTGTGTTGTCGGTGTGTGTGTGTGTGTGTGTTGTGTGTGTGTGTGTTGTCGGTGTGTGTGTGTGTGTTGTCGGTGTGTGTGTGTGTATGTGTTGTCGGTGTGTGTGTGTGTGTGTGTGTTGTCGGTGTGTGTGTGTGTGTGTTGTCGGTGTGTGTGTGTGTGTGTGTTGTCGGTATGTGTGTGTGTGTTGCTGGTGTTTGTGTGTGTGTGTGTTGTCGGTGTGTGTGTGTGTGTTGTCGGTGTGTGTGTGTGTGTGTGTGTGTGTTGTCGGTGTGTGTGTGTGTGTTGTCGGTGTGTGTGTGTGTGTGTGTTGTCGGTGTGTGTGTGTGTGTGTGTGTGTTGTCGGTGTGTGTGTGTGTGTGTTTGTGTTGTCGGTGTGTGTGTGTGTGTGTTGTGTGTGTGTGTGTTGTCGGTGTGTGTGTGTATTGTCGGTGTGTGTGTGTGTGTGTTGTCGGTGTGTGTGTGTGTGTGTTGTCGGTGTGTGTGTGTGTGTTGTCGGTGTGTGTGTGTGTGTGTTGTCGGTGTGTGTGTGTGTGTGTGTGTTGTCAAAGTGTGTGTGTGTGTTGTCGGTGTGTGTGTGTGTGTGTGTGTTGTCGGTGTGTGTGTGTTGTGTGTGTGTGTGTTGTCGGTGTGTGTGTGTGTGTGTATTGTCGGTGTGTGTGTGTGTGTTGTGTGTGTGTGTGTTGTCGGTGTGTGTGTGTGTGTGTTGTCGGTGTGTGTGTGTTTGTGTTGTCGGTGTGTGTGTGTGTGTGTGTTGTCGGTGTGTGTGTGTGTGTGTGTGTTGTCGGTGTGTGTGTGTGTGTGTTGTCAGTGTGTGTGTGTGTGTTGTCGGTGTGTGTGTGTGTGTGTTGTCGGTGTGTGTGTGTGTGTTGTCAGTGTGTGTGTGTGTGTTATCGGTGTGTGTGTGTGTGTGTTGTCGGTGTGTGTGTGTGTCTGTGTTGTCGGTGTGTGTGTGTGTGTTGTCGGTGTGTGTGTGTGTGTTGTCTGTGTGTGTGTGTTGTCAGTGTGTGTGTGTGTGTGTGTTGTCGGTCTGTGTGTGTGTGTGTGTTGTCGGTGTGTGTGTGTGTGTGTTGTCGGTGTGTGTGTGTGTGTGTTGTCGGTATGTGTGTGTGTGTTGCTGGTGTGTGTGTGTGTTGCTGGTGTTTGTGTGTGTGTGTGTGTGTGTTTGTGTGTTGTCGGTGTGTGTGTGTGTGTGTGTTGTCGGTGTGTGTGTGTGTGTTGTCGGTGTGTGTGTGTGTGTTGTCGGTGTGTTTGTGTGTGTGTGTGGTCGGTGTGTGTGTGTGTGTGTTGTCGGTGTGTGTGTGTTGTGTGTGTGTGTGTTGTCGGTGTGTGTTTGTTGTCGGTGTGTGTGTGTGTGTGTGTGTGTGTGTTGTCGGTGTGTGTGTGTGTGTGTGTGTTGTCGGTGTGTGTGTGTGTGTGTTTGTGTTGTCGGTGTGTGTGTGTGTGTGTGTTGTCTGTTTGTGTGTGTGTGTGTTGTCGGTGTGTGTGTGTGTGTTGTCGGTGTGTGTGTGTGTTGTCGGTGTGTTTGTGTGTGTGTGTGGTCGGTGTGTGTGTGTGTGTGTTGTCGGTGTGTGTGTGTGTGTTGTGTGTGTGTGTGTTGTCGGTGTGTGTGTGTGTGTGTTCTCGGTGTGTTTGTGTGTGTGTGTGGTCGGTGTGTGTGTGTGTGTGTTGTCGGTGTGTGTGTGTGTGTTGTGTGTGTGTGTGTTGTCGGTGTGTGTGTGTGTGTTGTCGGTGTGTGTGTGTGTTGTCGGTGTGTGTGTGTGTGTGTGTGTTGTCGGTGTGTGTGTGTGTGTGTTTGTGTTGTCGGTGTGTGTGTGTGTGTTGTGTGTGTGTGTGTTGTCGGTGTGTGTGTGTGTTGTCGGTGTGTGTGTGTGTGTGTTGTCGGTGTGTGTGTGTGTGTTGTCGGTGTGTGTGTGTGTTGTCGGTGTGTGTGTGTGTGTGTGTGTGTGTGTTGTCGGTGTGTGTGTGTGTGTTGTCGGTGTGTGTGTGTGTGTTGTCGGTGTGTGTGTGTGTGTGTGTGTTGCCGGTGTGTATGTGTGTGTGTTGTCAGTGTGTGTGTCTGTGTGTTGTCGGTGTGTGTGTGTTTATGTGTTGTCGGTGTGTGTGTGTGTGTTGTCGGTGTGTGTGTGTTGTCGGTGTGTGTGTGTGTGTGTTCTCGGTTTGTGTGTGTGTGTGTGTGTTGTCGGTGTGTGTTGTCGGTGTGTTTGTGTGTGTGTGTTGTCGCTGTGTGTGTGTGTGTGTTGTCGGTGTGTGTGTGTGTGTGTTGTGTGTGTGTGTGTTGTCGGTGTGTGTGTGTGTGTTGTCGGTGTGTGTGTGTATGTGTTGTCGGTGTGTGTGTGTGTGTGTGTGTGTTGTCGGTGTGTGTGTGTGTGTGTTGTCGGTGTGTTTGTGTGTGTGTGTTGTCGGTATGTGTGTGTGTGTTGCTGGTGTTTGTGTGTGTGTGTGTTGTCGGTGTGTGTGTGTGTGTTGTCGGTGTGTGTGTGTGTGTGTGTGTGTGTGTGTGTTGTCGGTGTGTGTGTGTGTGTTGTCGGAGTGTGTGTGTGTGTGTTGTCAGTGTGTGTGTGTGTGTTGTCGGTGTGTGTGTGTGTGTGTTGTCGGTGTGTGTGTGTGTGTTGTCAGTGTGTGTGTGTGTGTTATCGGTGTGTGTGTGTGTGTTGTCGGTGTGTGTGTGTGTCTGTGTTGTCGGTGTGTGTGTGTGTGTTGTCGGTGTGTGTGTGTGTGTTGTCTGTGTGTGTGTGTTGTCAGTGTGTGTGTGTGTGTGTGTTGTCGGTGTGTGTGTGTGTGTGTGTTGTCGGTGTGTGTGTGTGTGTGTTGTCGGTGTGTGTGTGTGTGTGTTGTCGGTATGTGTGTGTGTGTTGCTGGTGTGTGTGTGTGTTGCTGGTGTTTGTGTGTGTGTGTGTGTGTGTTTGTGTGTTGTCGGTGTGTGTGTGTGTTGTCGGTGTGTGTGTGTGTGTTGTCGGTGTGTGTGTGTGTGTTGTCGGTGTGTTTGTGTGTGTGTGTGGTCGGTGTGTGTGTGTGTGTGTTGTCGGTGTGTGTGTGTTGTGTGTGTGTGTGTTGTCGGTGTGTGTTTGTTGTCGGTGTGTGTGTGTGTGTGTGTGTGTTGTCGGTGTGTGTGTGTGTGTGTGTGTGTGTTGTCGGTGTGTGTGTGTGTGTTTGTGTTGTCGGTGTGTGTGTGTGTGTGTGTTGTCGGTGTGTGTGTGTGTGTGTGTGTTGTCGGTGTGTGTGTGTGTTTGTGTTGTCGGTGTGTGTGTGTGTGTGTTGTGTGTGTGTGTGTTGTCGGTGTGTGTGTGTGTTGTCGGTGTGTGTGTGTGTGTTGTGTGTGTGTGTGTTGTCGGTGTGTGTGTGTGTGTTGTCGGTGTGTGTGTGTGTGTGTGTTGTCGGTGTGTGTGTGTGTGTGTGTGTTGTCGGTGTGTGTGTGTGTGTGTTTGTGTTGTCGGTGTGTGTGTGTGTGTGTTGTGTGTGTGTGTGTTGTCGGTGTGTGTGTGTGTTGTCGGTGTGTGTGTGTGTGTGTTGTCGGTGTGTGTGTGTGTGTGTTGTCGGTGTGTGTGTGTGTTGTCGGTGTGTGTGTGTGTGTGTGTGTGTGTGTGTTGTCGGTGTGTGTGTGTGTGTTGTCGGTGTGTGTGTGTGTGTTGTCGGTGTGTGTGTGTGTGTGTGTGTTGTCGGTGTGTATGTGTGTGTGTTGTCAGTGTGTGTGTGTGTGTGTTGTCGGTGTGTGTGTGTTTATGTGTTGTCGGTGTGTGTGTGTGTGTTGTCGGTGTGTGTGTGTTGTCGGTGTGTGTGTGTGTGTGTTGTCGGTTTGTGTGTGTGTGTGTGTGTTGTCGGTGTGTGTGTGTTGTCGGTGTGTTTGTGTGTGTGTGTTGTCGCTGTGTGTGTGTGTGTGTTGTCGGTGTGTGTGTGTGTGTGTGTTGTGTGTGTGTGTGTTGTCGGTGTGTGTGTGTGTGTTGTCGGTGTGTGTGTGTGTATGTGTTGTCAGGTGTGTGTGTGTGTGTGTGTGTGTGTTGTCGGTGTGTGTGTGTGTGTGTTGTCGGTGTGTGTGTGTGTGTGTGTTGTCGGTATGTGTGTGTGTGTTGCTGGTGTTTGTGTGTGTGTGTGTTGTCGGTGTGTGTGTGTGTGTTGTCGGTGTGTGTGTGTGTGTTGTCGGTGTGTGTGTGTGTGTGTGTGTTGTCGGTGTGTATGTGTGTGTGTTGTCAGTGTGTGTGTGTGTGTGTTGTCGGTGTGTGTGTGTTTATGTGTTGTCGGTGTGTGTGTGTGTGTTGTCGGTGTGTGTGTGTTGTCGGTGTGTGTGTGTGTGTGTTGTCGGTTTGTGTGTGTGTGTGTGTGTTGTCGGTGTGTGTGTGTTGTCGGTGTGTTTGTGTGTGTGTGTTGTCGCTGTGTGTGTGTGTGTGTTGTCGGTGTGTGTGTGTGTGTGTGTTGTGTGTGTGTGTGTTGTCGGTGTGTGTGTGTGTGTTGTCGGTGTGTGTGTGTGTATGTGTTGTCGGTGTGTGTGTGTGTGTGTGTGTGTTGTCGGTGTGTGTGTGTGTGTGTTGTCGGTGTGTGTGTGTGTGTGTGTTGTCGGTATGTGTGTGTGTGTTGCTGGTGTTTGTGTGTGTGTGTGTTGTCGGTGTGTGTGTGTGTGTTGTCGGTGTGTGTGTGTGTGTGTGTGTGTGTTGTCGGTGTGTGTGTGTGTGTTGTCGGTGTGTGTGTGTGTGTGTGTTGTCGGTGTGTGTGTGTGTGTGTGTGTGTTGTCGGTGTGTGTGTGTGTGTGTTTGTGTTGTCGGTGTGTGTGTGTGTGTGTTGTGTGTGTGTGTGTTGTCGGTGTGTGTGTGTATTGTCGGTGTGTGTGTGTGTGTGTTGTCGGTGTGTGTGTGTGTGTGTTGTCGGTGTGTGTGTGTGTGTTGTCGGTGTGTGTGTGTGTGTGTTGTCGGTGTGTGTGTGTGTGTGTGTGTTGTCAAAGTGTGTGTGTGTGTTGTCGGTGTGTGTGTGTGTGTGTGTGTGTGTTGTCGGTGTGTGTGTGTTGTGTGTGTGTGTGTTGTCGGTGTGTGTGTGTGTGTGTATTGTCGGTGTGTGTGTGTGTGTTGTGTGTGTGTGTGTTGTCGGTGTGTGTGTGTGTGTGTTGTCGGTGTGTGTGTGTTTGTGTTGTCGGTGTGTGTGTGTGTGTGTGTTGTCGGTGTGTGTGTGTGTGTGTGTGTTGTCGGTGTGTGTGTGTGTGTGTTGTCAGTGTGTGTGTGTGTGTTGTCGGTGTGTGTGTGTGTGTGTTGTCGGTGTGTGTGTGTGTGTTGTCAGTGTGTGTGTGTGTGTTATCGGTGTGTGTGTGTGTGTGTTGTCGGTGTGTTTGTGTGTTTCTGTGTTGTCGGTGTGTGTGTGTGTGTTGTCGGTGTGTGTGTGTGTGTTGTCTGTGTGTGTGTGTTGTCAGTGTGTGTGTGTGTGTGTGTTGTCGGTCTGTGTGTGTGTGTGTGTTGTCGGTGTGTGTGTGTGTGTGTTGTCGGTGTGTGTGTGTGTGTGTTGTCGGTATGTGTGTGTGTGTTGCTGGTGTGTGTGTGTGTTGCTGGTGTTTGTGTGTGTGTGTGTGTGTGTTTGTGTGTTGTCGGTGTGTGTGTGTGTGTGTTGTCGGTGTGTGTGTGTGTGTTGTCGGTGTGTGTGTGTGTGTTGTCGGTGTGTTTGTGTGTGTGTGTGGTCGGTGTGTGTGTGTGTGTGTTGTCGGTGTGTGTGTGTTGTGTGTGTGTGTGTTGTCGGTGTGTGTTTGTTGTCGGTGTGTGTGTGTGTGTGTGTGTGTGTGTTGTCGGTGTGTGTGTGTGTGTGTGTGTTGTCGGTGTGTGTGTGTGTGTGTTTGTGTTGTCGGTGTGTGTGTGTGTGTGTGTTGTCTGTTTGTGTGTGTGTGTGTTGTCGGTGTGTGTGTGTGTGTTGTCGGTGTGTGTGTGTGTTGTCGGTGTGTTTGTGTGTGTGTGTGGTCGGTGTGTGTGTGTGTGTGTTGTCGGTGTGTGTGTGTGTGTTGTGTGTGTGTGTGTTGTCGGTGTGTGTGTGTGTGTTCTCGGTGTGTTTGTGTGTGTGTGTGGTCGGTGTGTGTGTGTGTGTGTTGTCGGTGTGTGTGTGTGTGTTGTGTGTGTGTGTGTTGTCGGTGTGTGTGTGTGTGTTGTCGGTGTGTGTGTGTGTTGTCGGTGTGTGTGTGTGTGTGTGTGTTGTCGGTGTGTGTGTGTGTGTGTTTGTGTTGTCGGTGTGTGTGTGTGTGTTGTGTGTGTGTGTGTTGTCGGTGTGTGTGTGTGTTGTCGGTGTGTGTGTGTGTGTGTTGTCGGTGTGTGTGTGTGTGTGTTGTCGGTGTGTGTGTGTGTTGTCGGTGTGTGTGTGTGTGTGTGTGTGTGTGTTGTCGGTGTGTGTGTGTGTGTTGTCGGTGTGTGTGTGTGTGTTGTCGGTGTGTGTGTGTGTGTGTGTGTTGCCGGTGTGTATGTGTGTGTGTTGTCAGTGTGTGTGTCTGTGTGTTGTCGGTGTGTGTGTGTTTATGTGTTGTCGGTGTGTGTGTGTGTGTTGTCGGTGTGTGTGTGTTGTCGGTGTGTGTGTGTGTGTGTTCTCGGTTTGTGTGTGTGTGTGTGTGTTGTCGGTGTGTGTTGTCGGTGTGTTTGTGTGTGTGTGTTGTCGCTGTGTGTGTGTGTGTGTTGTCGGTGTGTGTGTGTGTGTGTTGTGTGTGTGTGTGTTGTCGGTGTGTGTGTGTGTGTTGTCGGTGTGTGTGTGTATGTGTTGTCGGTGTGTGTGTGTGTGTGTGTGTGTTGTCGGTGTGTGTGTGTGTGTGTTGTCGGTGTGTTTGTGTGTGTGTGTTGTCGGTATGTGTGTGTGTGTTGCTGGTGTTTGTGTGTGTGTGTGTTGTCGGTGTGTGTGTGTGTGTTGTCGGTGTGTGTGTGTGTGTGTGTGTGTGTGTGTTGTCGGTGTGTGTGTGTGTGTTGTCGGAGTGTGTGTGTGTGTGTTGTCAGTGTGTGTGTGTGTGTTGTCGGTGTGTGTGTGTGTGTGTTGTCGGTGTGTGTGTGTGTGTTGTCAGTGTGTGTGTGTGTGTTAGTCGTGTGTGTGTGTGTGTGTTGTCGGTGTGTGTGTGTGTGTTGTCGTGTGTGTGTGTGTTGTCAGTGTGTGTGTGTGTGTGTGTTGTCGGTGTGTGTGTGTGTGTGTGTTGTCGGTGTGTGTGTGTGTGTGTTGTCGGTGTGTGTGTGTGTGTGTTGTCGGTATGTGTGTGTGTGTTGCTGGTGTGTGTGTGTGTTGCTGGTGTTTGTGTGTGTGTGTGTGTGTGTTTGTGTGTTGTCGGTGTGTGTGTGTGTTGTCGGTGTGTGTGTGTGTGTTGTCGGTGTGTGTGTGTGTGTTGTCGGTGTGTTTGTGTGTGTGTGTGGTCGGTGTGTGTGTGTGTGTGTTGTCGGTGTGTGTGTGTTGTGTGTGTGTGTGTTGTCGGTGTGTGTTTGTTGTCGGTGTGTGTGTGTGTGTGTGTGTGTTGTCGGTGTGTGTGTGTGTGTGTGTGTGTGTTGTCGGTGTGTGTGTGTGTGTTTGTGTTGTCGGTGTGTGTGTGTGTGTGTGTTGTCGGTGTGTGTGTGTGTGTGTGTGTTGTCGGTGTGTGTGTGTGTTTGTGTTGTCGGTGTGTGTGTGTGTGTGTTGTGTGTGTGTGTGTTGTAGGTGTGTGTGTGTGTTGTCGGTGTGTGTGTGTGTGTTGTGTGTGTGTGTGTTGTCGGTGTGTGTGTGTGTGTTGTCGGTGTGTGTGTGTGTGTGTGTTGTCGGTGTGTGTGTGTGTGTGTGTGTTGTCGGTGTGTGTGTGTGTGTGTTTGTGTTGTCGGTGTGTGTGTGTGTGTGTTGTGTGTGTGTGTGTTGTCGGTGTGTGTGTGTGTTGTCGGTGTGTGTGTGTGTGTGTTGTCGGTGTGTGTGTGTGTGTGTTGTCGGTGTGTGTGTGTGTTGTCGGTGTGTGTGTGTGTGTGTGTGTGTGTGTGTGTTGTCGGTGTGTGTGTGTGTGTTGTCGGTGTGTGTGTGTGTGTTGTCGGTGTGTGTGTGTGTGTGTGTGTTGTCGGTGTGTATGTGTGTGTGTTGTCAGTGTGTGTGTGTGTGTGTTGTCGGTGTGTGTGTGTTTATGTGTTGTCGGTGTGTGTGTGTGTGTTGTCGGTGTGTGTGTGTTGTCGGTGTGTGTGTGTGTGTGTTGTCGGTTTGTGTGTGTGTGTGTGTGTTGTCGGTGTGTGTGTGTTGTCGGTGTGTTTGTGTGTGTGTGTTGTCGCTGTGTGTGTGTGTGTTGTCGGTGTGTGTGTGTGTGTGTGTGTGTTGTGTGTGTGTGTGTTGTCGGTGTGTGTGTGTGTGTTGTCGGTGTGTGTGTGTGTATGTGTTGTCAGTGTGTGTGTGTGTGTGTGTGTGTTGTCGGTGTGTGTGTGTGTGTGTTGTCGGTGTGTGTGTGTGTGTGTGTTGTCGGTATGTGTGTGTGTGTTGCTGGTGTTTGTGTGTGTGTGTGTTGTCGGTGTGTGTGTGTGTGTTGTCGGTGTGTGTGTGTGTGTGTGTGTGTGTGTTGTCGGTGTGTGTGTGTGTGTTGTCGGTGTGTGTGTGTGTGTGTGTTGTCGGTGTGTGTGTGTGTGTGTGTTGTCGGTGTGTGTGTGTGTGTGTTTGTGTTGTCGGTGTGTGTGTGTGTGTGTTGTGTGTGTGTGTGTTGTCGGTGTGTGTGTGTGTTGTCGGTGTGTGTGTGTGTGTGTTGTCGGTGTGTGTGTGTGTGTGTTGTCGGTGTGTGTGTGTGTGTGTTGTCGGTGTGTGTGTGTGTGTGTGTGTGTGTGTGTGTTGTCGGTGTGTGTGTGTGTGTTGTTGGTGTGTGTGTGTGTGTGTTGTCGGTGTGTGTGAGTGTGTGTGTGTTGTCGGTGTGTGTGTGTGTGTTGTCGGTGTGTGTGTGTGTGTGTTGTCGGGGTGTGTGTGTGTGTGTTGTCGGTGTGTGTGTGTGTGTTGTCGGTGTGTTTGTGTGTGTGTGTGGTCGGTGTGTGTGTGTGTGTGTTGTCGGTGTGTGTGTGTGTGTTGTGTGTGTATGTGTTGTCGGTGTGTGTGTGTGTGTTGTCGGTGTGTGTGTGTGTGTTCTCGGTGTGTTTGTGTGTGTGTGTGGTCGGTGTGTGTGTGTGTGTGTTGTCGGTGTGTGTGTGTGTGTTGTGTGTGTGTGTTGTCGGTGTGTGTGTGTTGTCGGTGTGTGTGTGTGTGTGTGTTGTCGGTGTGTGTGTGTGTGTGTGTTGTCGGTGTGTGTGTGTGTGTTTGTGTTGTCGGTGTGTGTGTGTGTGTGTGTTGTCGGTGTGTGTGTGTGTTGTCGGTGTGTGTGTGTGTGTGTTGTCGGTGTGTGTGTGTGTGTGTTGTCGGTGTGTGTGTGTGTTGTCGGTGTGTGTTGTCGGTGTGTGTGTGTGTGTGTGTGTGTGTGTGTTGTCGGTGTGTGTGTCTGTGTTGTCGGTGTGTGTGTGTGTGTTGTCGGTGTGTGTGTGTGTGTTGTCGGTGTGTATGTGTGTGTGTTGTCAGTGTGTGTGTGTGTGTGTTGTCGGTGTGTGTGTGTTTATGTGTTGTCGGTGTGTGTGTGTGTGTTGTCGGTGTGTGTGTGTGTGTGTCGGTGTGGTGTGTGTGTGTGTTGTCGGTTTGTGTGTGTGTGTGTGTGTTGTCGGTGTGTGTGTGTGTGTTGTCGGTGTGTGTGTGTGTTGTCGGTGTGTGTGTGTGTTGTCGGTGTGTGTGTGTGTTGTCGGTGTGTGTGTGTGTGAGTGTTGTGAGTGTGTTGTCGGTGTGTGTGTGTGTGTGTTGTCGGTGTGTGCGTGTGTGTTTTGTCGGTGTGTGTGTGTGTGTGTTGTCGGTGTGTGTGTGTTTGTTGTGTGTGTGTGTGTTGTCGGTGTGTGTGTGTGAGTGTGTGTGTTGTCGGTGTGTGTGTGTGTGTTGTCGGTGTGTGTGTGTGTGTGTGTGTGTTGTCGGTGTGTGTGTGTTGTGTGTGTGTGTGTTGTCGGTGTGTGTGTTTGTTGTCGGTGTGTGTGTGTGTGTGTGTGTTGTCGGTGTGTGTGTGTGTGTGTGTGTTGTCGGTGTGTGTGTGTGTGTGTGTTTGTGTTGTCGGTGTGTGTGTGTGTGTGTGTGTTGTGTGTGTGTGTGTTGTCGGTGTGTGTGTGTGTTGTCGGTGTGTGTGTGTGTGTGTTTTGTCGGTGTGTGTGTGTGTGTGTGTTGTCGGTGTGTGTGTGTGTTGTCGGTGTGTGTGTGTGTGTGTGTGTGTGTGTTGTCGGTGTGTGTGTGTGTGTTGTCGGTGTGTGTGTGTGTGTTGTCGGTGTGTGTGTGTTGTTGGTGTGTATGTGTGTGTGTTGTCAGTGTGTGTGTGTGTGTGTTGTCGGTGTGTGTGTGTTTATGTGTTGTCGGTGTGTGTGTGTGTGTGTTGTCGGTGTGTGTGTGTGTGTTGTCGGTGTGTGTGTGTGTGTGTTGTCGGTGTGTGTGTGTGTGTGTTGTCGGTGTGTGTGTGTGTGTGTGTTGTCGGTGTGTGTGTGTGTGTTGTGTGTGTCTGTGTTGTCGGTGTGTGTGTGTGTTGTCGGTGTGTGTGTTCTCGGTGTGTATGTGTGTGTGTGTGTGTTGTCGGTGTGTGTGTGTGTGTGTGTCGGTGTGTGTGTGTGTGTGTTGTCGGTGTGTGTGTGTGTGTGTTGTCAGTGTGTGTGTGTGTGTGTTGTCGGTGTGTGTGTGTGTGTGTGTTGTCGGTGTGTGTGTGTGTGTGTGTTGTCGGTGTGTGTGTGTGTGTTGTCGGTGTGTGTGTGTGTGTGTTGTCAGTGTGTGTGTGTGTTGCTGGTGTTTGTGTGTGTGTGTGTTGTCGGTGTGTGTGTGTGTGTTGTCGGTGTGTGTGTGTGTGTTGTCGGTGTGTGTGTGTGTGTGTGTGTGTTGTCGGTGTGTGTGTGTGTTGTCGGTGTGTGTGTGTGTGTTGTCGGTGTGTTTGTGTGTGTGTGTTGTCGCTGTGTGTGTGTGTGTTGTCGGTGTGTGTGTGTGTGTGTTGTGTGTGTGTGTGTTGTCGGTGTGTTGTGTGTGTTGTCGGTGTGTGTGTGTATGTGTTGTCGGTGTGTGTGTGTGTGTGTTGTCGGTGTGTGTGTGTGTGTGTTGTCGGTGTGTGTGTGTGTGTGTTGTCGGTATGTGTGTGTGTGTTGCTGGTGTTTGTGTGTGTGTGTGTTGTCGGTGTGTGTGTGTGTGTTGTCGGTGTGTGTGTGTGTGTGTGTGTGTGTGTGTGTTGTCGGTGTGTGTGTGTTGTCGGTGTGTGTGTGTGTGTTGTCGGGGTGTGTGTGTGTGTGTTGTCGGTGTGTGTGTGTGTGTTGTCGGTGTGTTTGTGTGTGTGTGTGGTCGGTGTGTGTGTGTGTGTGTGTTGTCGGTGTGTGTGTGTGTGTTGTGTGTGTGTGTGTTGTCGGTGTGTGTGTGTGTGTTGTCGGTGTGTGTGTGTGTGTGTTGTGTGTGTGTGTGTTGTCGGTGTGTGTGTGTGTGTTGTCGGTGTGTGTGTGTGTGTGTGTTGTCGGTGTGTGTGTGTGTGTGTTGTCGGTGTGTGTGTGTGTGTGTTTGTGTTGTCGGTGTGTGTGTGTGTGTTGTGTGTGTGTGTGTTGTCGGTGTGTGTGTGTGTTGTCGGTGTGTGTGTGTGTGTGTTGTCGGTGTGTGTGTGTGTGTGTTGTCGGTGTGTGTGTGTGTGTGTTGTCGGTGTGTGTGTGTGTGTGTGTGTGTGTGTGTTGTCGGTGTGTGTGTGTGTGTTGTCGGTGTGTGTGTGTGTGTGTTGTCGGGTGTGTGTGTGTGTGTTGTCGGTGTGTGTGTGTGTGTTGTCGGTGTGTTTGTGTGTGTGTGTGGTCGGTGTGTGTGTGTGTGTGTGTTGTCGGTGTGTGTGTGTGTGTTGTGTGTGTATGTGTTGTCGGTGTGTGTGTGTGTGTTGTGTGTGTGTGTGTGTGTGTTCTCGGTGTGTTTGTGTGTGTGTGTGGTCGGTGTGTGTGTGTGTGTGTTGTCGGTGTGTGTGTGTGTGTTGTGTGTGTGTGTTGTCGTTGTGTGTGTGTGTGTTGTCGGTGTGTGTGTGTGTGTGTGTTGTCGGTGTGTGTGTGTGTGTGTGTTGTCGGTGTGTGTGTGTGTGTTTGTGTTGTCGGTGTGTGTGTGTGTGTGTTGTCGGTGTGTGTGTGTGTTGTCGGTGTGTGTGTGTGTTGTCGGTGTGTGTGTGTGTGTGTTGTCGGTGTGTGTGTGTGTTGTCGGTGTGTGTGTGTGTGTGTGTGTGTGTGTTGTCGGTGTGTGTGTGTGTGTTGTCGGTGTGTGTGTGTGTGTGTTGTCGGTGTGTGTGTGTGTGTTGTCGGTGTGTATGTGTGTGTGTTGTCAGTGTGTGTGTGTGTGTGTTGTCGGTGTGTGTGTGTTTATGTGTTGTCGGTGTGTGTGTGTGTGTTGTCGGTGTGTGTGTGTGTTGTCGGTGTGTGTGTGTGTGTTGTCGGTGTGTGTGTGTGTGTTGTCGGTGTGTTTGTGTGTGTGTGTGGTCGGTGTGTGTGTGTGTGTGTGTTGTCGGTGTGTGTGTGTGTGTTGTGTGTGTGTGTGTTGTCGGTGTGTGTGTGTGTGTTGTCGGTGTGTGTGTGTGTGTGTTGTGTGTGTGTGTGTTGTCGGTGTGTGTGTGTGTGTTGTCGGTGTGTGTGTGTGTGTGTGTTGTCGGTGTGTGTGTGTGTGTGTTGTCGGTGTGTGTGTGTGTGTGTTTGTGTTGTCGGTGTGTGTGTGTGTGTGTTGTGTGTGTGTGTGTTGTCGGTGTGTGTGTGTGTTGTCGGTGTGTGTGTGTGTGTGTTGTCGGTGTGTGTGTGTGTGTGTTGTCGGTGTGTGTGTGTGTGTGTTGTCGGTGTGTGTGTGTGTGTGTGTGTGTGTGTGTTGTCGGTGTGTGTGTGTGTGTTGTCGGTGTGTGTGTGTGTGTGTTGTCGGGGTGTGTGTGTGTGTGTTGTCGGTGTGTGTGTGTGTGTTGTCGGTGTGTTTGTGTGTGTGTGTGGTCGGTGTGTGTGTGTGTGTGTGTTGTCGGTGTGTGTGTGTGTGTTGTGTGTGTATGTGTTGTCGGTGTGTGTGTGTGTGTTGTGTGTGTGTGTGTGTGTGTTCTCGGTGTGTTTGTGTGTGTGTGTGGTCGGTGTGTGTGTGTGTGTGTTGTCGGTGTGTGTGTGTGTGTTGTGTGTGTGTGTTGTCGTTGTGTGTGTGTGTGTTGTCGGTGTGTGTGTGTGTGTGTGTTGTCGGTGTGTGTGTGTGTGTGTGTTGTCGGTGTGTGTGTGTGTGTTTGTGTTGTCGGTGTGTGTGTGTGTGTGTTGTCGGTGTGTGTGTGTGTTGTCGTGTGTGTGTGTGTGTTGTCGGTGTGTGTGTGTGTGTGTTGTCGGTGTGTGTGTGTGTTGTCGGTGTGTGTGTGTGTGTGTGTGTGTGTGTTGTCGGTGTGTGTGTGTGTGTTGTCGGTGTGTGTGTGTGTGTGTTGTCGGTGTGTGTGTGTGTGTTGTCGGTGTGTATGTGTGTGTGTTGTCAGTGTGTGTGTGTGTGTGTTGTCGGTGTGTGTGTGTTTATGTGTTGTCGGTGTGTGTGTGTGTGTTGTCGGTGTGTGTGTGTGTTGTCGGTGTGTGTGTGTGTGTGTTGTCGGTTTGTGTGTGTGTGTGTGTGTTGTCGGTGTGTGTGTGTGTGTTGTCGGTGTGTGTGTGTGTTGTCGGTGTGTGTGTGTGTTGTCGGTGTGTGTGTGTGTTGTCGGTGTGTGTGTGTGTGAGTGTTGTGAGTGTGTTGTCGGTGTGTGTGTGTGTGTGTTGTCGGTGTGTGCGTGTGTGTTTTGTCGGTGTGTGTGTGTGTGTGTTGTCGGTGTGTGTGTGTTTGTTGTGTGTGTGTGTGTTGTCGGTGTGTGTGTGTGAGTGTGTGTGTTGTCGGTGTGTGTGTGTGTGTTGTCGGTGTGTGTGTGTGTGTGTGTGTTGTCGGTGTGTGTGTGTTGTGTGTGTGTGTGTTGTCGGTGTGTGTGTTTGTTGTCGGTGTGTGTGTGTGTGTGTTTGTGTGTTGTCGGTGTGTGTGTGTGTGTGTGTGTTGTCGGTGTGTGTGTGTGTGTGTGTTTGTGTTGTCGGTGTGTGTGTGTGTGTGTTGTGTGTGTGTGTTGTCGGTGTGTGTGTGTGTTGTCGGTGTGTGTGTGTGTGTGTTTTGTCGGTGTGTGTGTGTGTGTGTGTTGTCGGTGTGTGTGTGTGTTGTCGGTGTGTGTGTGTGTGTGTGTGTGTGTGTTGTCGGTGTGTGTGTGTGTGTGTGTTGTCGGTGTGTGTGTGTGTTGTCGGTGTGTGTGTGTGTGTGTGTGTGTGTGTTGTCGGTGTGTGTGTGTGTGTTGTCGGTGTGTGTGTGTGTGTTGTCGGTGTGTGTGTGTTGTCGGTGTGTATGTGTGTGTGTTGTCAGTGTGTGTGTGTGTGTGTTGTCGGTGTGTGTGTGTGTGTGTTGTCGGTGTGTGTGTGTGTGTGTGTGTGTTGTCGGTGTGTGTGTTGTCGGTGTGTGTGTGTTGTCGGTGTGTGTGTGTGTTGTCGGTGTGTTGTCGGTGTGTGTGTGTGTGTTGTTGGTGTGTGTTGTCGGTGTGTGTGTGTTGTGTGTGTGTGTGTTTTCGGTGTGTGTGTGTGTTGTCGGTGTGTGTGTGTGTGTGTGTGTTGTCGGTGTGTGTGTGTGTGTGTGTTGTCGGTGTGT
>NW_027675647.1:45000-46344 GCF_965601325.2 Salmo salar | reverse complement strand
CAACACACACACACACACCGACAACACACACACACACACACACCCGACAACACACACACACACACACCGACGACACACACACACACACACCGACACACACACACACACACCGACAACACACACACACACACACCGACAACACACACACACACACACCGACAACGCACACACACACACACACACACCGACAACACACACACACCACACGACACACACACACACACCGACAACACACACACACACACCGACAACACACACACACCACACCGACAACACACACACACACACACGACCGACACACACACACACACACACACACCGACAACACACACACACACCGACACCGACACACACACACACGACACACACGACACACACACACACACACCGACACACACGACACACACACACACACCGACAACACACACACACACACACCGACAACACACACACACACACCGACAACACACACACCACACACACCGACACACACACACACACACACACCGACAACACACACACACGACACACACCGACAACACGACAACACACACACACCGACAACACACACACACACACACACCGACAACACACACACACACACACCGACAACACACACACACACACACACCGACAACCACACACACACACACCGACAACACACACACACACACACCGACAACACACACACACACACACACGCACACACACACACACACACACGCACACACACACACACACCGACAACACACACACACACACCGACAACACACACACACACACACACGACAACACACACACACACACACCGACAACACACACACACACACACCGACAACACACACACACACACACGACACACACACACACACACGACCGACAACACACACACACACACACACACACCGACACACACACACACACACACACCGACAACACACACACACACACCGACAACGCACACACACACACACACACACACACACACCGACAACACACACACACACACACACCGACAACACACACACACACCGACAACACACACACACACACACCGACAACACACACACACACGACAACACACACACACACACCGCACACACACACACACACACCGACAACACACACACACAACACACACGCACACACACGACAACACACACACACACACCGACAACACACACACACACGACACACACACACACACACCGACAACACACACGACACACACACACCGACAACACACACACACACACACCGACAACACACACACACACACACCGACAACGACACACACACCGACAACACACACACACAGCACACACACACACACCGACAACACAC